>NW_024544977.1:0-59510 GCF_018167655.1 Microtus oregoni
TTGTTGATTATTTTTTAATCAGTTGACTGATTTTTGCTTGACTGTTTTGTCCAGACATTGTGCACAGTGCCCTTGGAAGCCAGAAATGGGTGTCAGATCTTCTCAGGTGTGCACACGCTGCCTGGCCATGTCTTTCTTGATTTTCTTTTTGTGTGTTTTTTTTTTTGTTTTTTTCAGAGGCAAAGTTTCCCTATGTAACAATCCTGGCTGTCCTGGAACTCGCTCTGTTAGACCTCGAGCTCACCGAGATCTGCCTGCCTCTGCCTCCCGCGTGCCACACCACACCAGACCCATGCCTTTGGTGCTTACTACGCCATGCTCTGCTCTCTCTTCCATCGCAGATGATGGACTGCTGCTGCTTGTTGACCTGGTCCGGCTGTTGTCTCCCAACTACGTCATTCAGTTGTATTCTCCCCGGGGTCCTACCCATGCCCTCTCTGACCTCAGAGTATGTAGAGCTCACAGACGGCCTGTATACAAAAAGCAAGATCAGGAAACGTCGAGGGTTTGAAATTGAAGAATTTGGAGACAGTTTGGATTTTACTGAAGAAGAGAAAGACTCCGGTCCAGTTCCGGTCTTCCCTGGACATAAGCTGATGCTTGTTTACTCAGAATTTCCGTGTAGTAAAAATGAGAAAAATAGGTAAGTAAAGTGTCACTTGGGTAAAGAATGAAGTTTAACCGGGCAGTGGTGGTGCACGTCTTTAATCCCGGCACTCAAGAGGCAGAGGCAGGCGGATCTCTGTGAGTTTGAGACCAGCCTGGTCTATAAGAGTTAGTAGACCAGCTCCAAAGCCACAGAGAAACCCTGTCTCGAAAACCATTAAAAAAAAAAAAAAAAAAAAGGAATGAAGCTTCCTATAGTGGGCCGGGCATGGCATGCTCACTTGTTTAGAGAGCGGGTCATGGTGACTCTTGTCTGTCATTCTGGCACCTCAGAGGCCGAGTGGGACATCATGAGTTCAAGGCCAGTCTACTGTGAAGCCCTGTAAACAAAAAAAAGAGAATCCTCTTAAGACTTTTCAAGACTTTTCAGGGGTACCACTGATGTACATTTAAAGGAGAATGATTCCTGTTAGGAGCATGGAGATGGAGCTTCCCATGCCGGTGGCCAGAGGCTCGGTGCTGAAGAGTCTTTGGGTTTCCTGGAGGACTGTGTCAAGAGAGGGTTGTGGGTGGAGACCTTGAGGGGGACAGGGGCGGGGGGAGAGTGTCTTATTGGCCATTAGACCAGGGTACGTGCTGGCAGTAACAACATCTCCAGCCCTAGGGTAGGAATATCTTGAAAGAGCAAGGTCTAGTGTGCTACCTAATGATTGAGATGCTGTTCCCTTCTGTCCCCAAGTGGGCGTGGTATATTCTCTATTTACCTTGTTGTGCTCTACTTTTCAGGGCCAAATACAATAAAATTTTTCGAGATCTGGCGGTGTTGGGCTACCTTAGCCAGCTGATGCCTCCTGTGCCAGGGCAGCTTAGTCCTTTGCACAGCCTGACGCCCTATCAGGTAATCAGAGTTGGCGGGAGAAATGGTCTCTTTACTGATAAGGTGCTTGAGGCTCTGGTGTCCTGGCTGCTCTGCCTCCTCCTGCATATTGCTTCCCTAATTCTCAAAACAGCCCTGTGATTAGGTTCTGATATTATCCCCATTTTTCAGATGGGAAAACTAAGGAATGATGAGGCTGGGTTACCTGAGAGAAGATGGAGAGCTGACGTTTGGTCCTTGGCTGGCAAGCTTAGTGTGTGGTGTGGATTGTGGTTTGATGTCAGCTGACCTGGTGCCACCTCACGTTTGCACTTTCCACCTGCACAGTGGCGGTGCCTGACGTCTCAGGATGCTGGAGAGCTCTGTGGGGACCGTGTAGCCGTGCTCGTTTGCTGTGGGTCCCAACACAGACTCACTATTAATTATAAATACTCACCAATAGCTTAGGCTTGTCTCCAGCTGGTTTACAACTTAAATTAACCCGGTGTTTGTTTTTTAATCTCTGTGCTACCCTGAGGCTCGTTCACTTCCTCTGTGACCCTCCCACGTTGTTTCTTCCGCTTCTGGCTTGTAACAATGAGATCAACACATCTTTACAGTGTACAGAAGGATTATTGCACAGGACTGTGTTGACGCTCAGCCCAGGCTTCATAGGCATGTGCACTCGTACACATCCTTCGTGTATGTGCACACACACTCACACTCTCAGTGATTTTGCTCTGACAACACCATGACCAAGACAGCTTTTTTTTTTTTAGAGCTTATGTGGGAGTTTTATTGAGATACAGGGAATGGAGAGAGGAAGAGGTAGAAGAGGTAAAGACCATCCTACCTCTTCAGAAGAGCAGCAGGAAAGAACCCAAAGCAACTTATAAAAGAAAGAGGTTAGGCCGGGCGGTGGTGGCGCACGCCTTTAATCCCAGCACTCGGGAGGCAGAGGCAGGCGGATCTGTGTGAGTTCGAGACCAGCCTGGTCTACAAGAGCTAGTTCCAGGACAGGCTCCAAAACCACAGAGAAACCCTGTCTCGAAAAAAAAAAAAAAAAAAGAAAGAGGTTAGCCAGCAGTGGTGGTGCACGCCTTTAATCCAAGCACTTTGGCGGCAGAGGCAGGCGGATCTCTGTGAGTTCGAGGCCAGCCTGGTCTACAGAGTGAGTGCTAGGACAGGCTCCAAAGCTACACAGAGAAACCCTGTCTTGAAAAAAAAAGAAAGGCAGTGTGTGTGTGTGTGTGTGTGTGTAAACTGGGCTTAGTGTTTCAGAGGCTTATGGTCTAGGATGTTGGGACAAAGGCATTGGTGGGAGGAGCAACTGATGCCTCACATCTTGATTCATAGTAGGAGGCTCAAGCAAGCTGGGAATTATGTGAGTTTTTTTCGTTTTTCAAGACAGGGTTTCTCTGTGTATCGGCTGTCCTGGAATTCTGTAGACCAGTCTAACCTCAAACTCAGAGATCTGACTGTCTCTGCCTTCTAAGTGCTGGGATCAAAGGTGTGCACCACCACGACCCAGTGCAGTGGGATTGTTTTTAAAAGAAAGCAAATTCCTATTCAACAAAACACAGCTGGTAAAAACTCCAAAGACCCAGAAGAAAAGCTGAGCTGAGACTGGGATGGCAAACCGGACTGTCATTTTCCCGGTTGCTGCCAACACCTACTGTGACGTCCGATCAGCTGCAGCCTTAGCTCGCTGGAATCTCTTGACTTACCATCCTCACTTTACATAGCCATAGATCCGTGACTTTCTAGGCTGCTGCCTGAACAACTTTCCTTTCATCAGTCTATAAAGAAATGCCCTGGAATCCTACAAGTTGACGCTAATGCTTGTGCTCTTGTCTCCTGGTTTGGCTTTGTTTTCAAGTTGAGGGGAGACAGGAATGAAGATCACATGGATAGAGGGACGGGAAGGAGGGAACTATGTCACCCAGTCTCCTTGACCTTCTCGCCCTCCTGCCTCTGCTTGCCATATGCTGTGAGAATAAGCATTGGCCACCCCATCTTTGGCTGTGCTAGGGATCTGCATTTTGGGCCAGGACTTCCATCAACCAAGCCATCCTGATTTATCTTTTCACAATCCAGATTTTTGTCTGGGTATGATGGCCCAAGCCCTGTAATCCCAGCACTGGGGGACTATAGACAAGAGGATCCCTGGACTTGGTGGCCAGTCAATCTAGCCAAATCAGCAAGCTTTAGGTTCGATGAGAAACCCTTTTTCTCAAAATAAAATAAGGTGAAGCTTTATGTGGTGGCCTGTTGGATCTCTACTTTGAGGCAACCTAGCTACGTAGACCTGAGGTAGAAGTCTGTCAGGGAGAGATGAGCATTTGTGGTTTATTCTCTAGGTCCCCTTCAATGCAGTTGCTGTCCGGATCACTCATGCTGATGTTGCCCCTGCCCACATTCTGTACGCCATAAATGCCAGCTGGGTTGGGCTTTGCAGGATCCTGGAGGACATGAAAGGATACACTCGGGGTCCCATCCTGCTTGCCCAGACCCCCATATGTGACTGTTTGGGCTTTGGTGAGTTGAGAGTGAATACTGTCTTCTTCACTGTACACAACTGGTATTGGCCTGTACACGGAATCGAGAAACTCCTCTCGCTAGGGAGATGAATGTCTTTTCTGTGTGTACGCCTCAGCATTGACACGCTGCCTGCATCAGAGCTACCCAAGGTCTTCTGTTAGCCTTCTTTGGTTCCTCACAACTCAACAGGCGGATGTTCAGATTCTTTGTACTCTCTTAAAATTTATTTTATTTTAGCTGGGCATGGTCACTCACTCCAGGAGACATAGGTATGTAGATTATGTGGATATATGCACATGAGTGCAGATGTCCCTGGAGACCAGAGATGTTGGGTGCTGGGTTCCTGGAGCTGAGGTACAGCTGCCTTTAAGTTGGTGCTGGGAACTGAACTTGGGTCCTGTGGAAGAGTAGCAACCACCCTTAAGCCTGCTGAGCGATCTCAGTAACCTTCAATTGCTCTTTGTATTCTGAAAGCAAAGTGCTAGAAATTAAAACACCTTAATTTATTCCATGTGCATCTGTCTGCACCACCGGCCTGGTGCTCTCAGAGGCCAGAAGGGGGCGTCAGATCCCATAGAGTGGAATTGTGAGTCACTTGATGGATTCTGGGAAAGGCACCTGGGTCCTTCGCAAGAGCAACAGGTGTTCTTTCCTGCTGAGCTGTCTCTTCAGCCCCACATAAAGCTCTTAATGTCAGGGTCAAGCTTTGCTTCCTGGGGCTTGAGCTGTGAGACTCCTGCAGTGTGGCTGATGCTGCTCTGTGTCTACAGGCATCTGCAGAGGCATTGACATGGAGCAGCGGATGTACCACATCATCACCCCTCTGCCTCCAGAAGAGCTGAAAGCTGTGAATTGTCTGCTGATTGGTTCCATTTCCATTCCACACTGTATTATCAAGAACCAGGTGAGCCCACATGGGAGAGTCCTGCGGGGAAACCCGGGCAGGCGGAAATGAACTGAAGTTGGCAGTCAATGCAGCAGGTGCTTTATCTGGAAGACAGACACTGTATTTTGTGGTTTGAATGACATAAGATGGGATATTGGATGCCTCAGAAGGTTCAAGTCAGGATCCCAGTGTAGAGCCAATAATAGGGGAGGATGTGGAGAGCATAAGATGCCCTCCTAGGACTGCCCTCTTAGGACTGCCCTCTTAGGACTGCCCTCCTAGGACTGCCCTCTTAGGACTGCCCTCTTAGGACTGCCCTCTTAGGACTGCCCTCTTAGGACTGCCCTCTTAGGACTGCCCTCCTAGGGACAGTCTTTTTTTTTTTTTTCACCTAATATATATAAATTTAAGAAAATAAAAAGCCCAGCTGGGGAGTGGTAGCACACACCTTTAATCCCAGCACTCAGATGGATCTCTGTGCATTCAAGCCAGCCTAGTCTACAAGAACTAGTTCTAGGACAGGCTCCAAAGTTACTGTGAAACTCTGTCTCGAAAAATTTTTAAAAATAAAAGAAGTAAAATCCCTTTGAGGATCATCCTAAGTGTCTGGAGCCCCACAGCCCTGCTGCCCAGCTGCCTTCTGCTCCTTGAGGCTGTCTGGACAGGTCTCAGTGCTGCTTCTTTGTGTTTCCGTTTCAGCCTGGGCTTGAAGGGACAATCCCTTACATCACCACAGCTTATAATTTTAAACTTCCTGGAGCATCGGAGAAAATTGGAGAAAGAGAGTTTGAACATGCTTCCCAAGGGTACAGATTCTACAGGAGGAAAAGTAAAGCCTCAGTATAGACGGAGGCTTTCTGCCTGCAAGCCTTGTCCTTGAGCTCGGAGTCAGCAGGTTGGTGGGGCTTTGTGACTGTGAACAGCGCCCTCGTGTCCAGTGAGGTTCATGAGACTGGACAACGTGCTGCAGAGTAAATAGCTCAAGATTCCATTTTTCGTTTTTCCTCTAAGACATGGTCTCCATCATCCAAGTGTGGCATTACCGTTCTGTGTCAGCACACCCAGCGTTCAGGGTTTTCTCTGAAGCTATTTGATCTGAAACTTGTCCTGGACTGCTTTCCGACTGGCCGTCTAGCTGAGTGAAGTGTTTCCTGACGGGCTGTAGAGCAGCGAGGAAAGCTGTGCCTCGTCACCAGACCAGAAGAGCACAACCCTCTCAGTTCATCAAGGACCTGACCATTGCAGTTGAGATAAAATTGGGGAATCCAGGACCACAAAAATGTGCCAAGAAATGGGCAGCAGGCTGACCCAGCAGTCCTCAGGCTCGGTGCACGGGTGCCCGGGTCTGGAGCAGGCTGGATGGACACGAGTGGGAGAGGCTTACTTTGAACCACCTGGACCTTACCACTTAGGTGAGGTGGACTCAAATGCCTGGTCCTCGGATGCCACGGAATCTCCTAATCGTGCAGTCGAGTGTTAGAGGGTTGGATGTGCTCTGTTAGTTTCTCTGCCATTATAATCATGAGACTTTATGTTGAAGAAGTCGCTCTGGCATCCAGAAAGCCTCCAGATGGTTCTGTAAGTCTGGGTGTGCTCTGATTGACTCCTCTGTTGAGGCAGGACACACTGCCATGGGTCCACCAACTTGTGAACAGACACCTTGTGCCTGACTTGGGCAAACCTTTGCTGCCAACACTTTCTTCTAGGTACCTGGAGGCTACTGCCAGCGCCATTTTTTTCCTGAGTGTATTTTGTAATTAGAAGTGACTGGGTCAGGTCATTTTTGTGGATGAAAAATAATCAGGCCGCTGAGGAACTTCTTGAGTTGTCGTGACTGACACATCAGGATTTCGCCTTCTAGCAGGATCATGTTCAAAGACTATTCCAGCCTGGGAAAGGATTAATAATGTTTATGTTCACGCATACCATTGATTATCTCTGTCTTGTCTGGGACCATACCACCCTGAGCGTGCCTGGTCTTGTCTGCTTGGACCCCATCTTTGGCCTTGGCATTTGAAAAACCCATTAGGAAGCCGGGCAAGTGGTAGCGCATGCCTTTAATCCCAGCACTTGGGAGGCAAAGACCAGAGGATCTCTGTTAGTTCAAGACCAGCCTGATCTACAGAGTGAGTTCCAGGACAGCCAGGGCTACACAGGCAAAAAAAACACTGTCTCAAAAAAATCAAAAAGAAAAGAAAAACCCATTAAGAGACAGAACTGCAGCAGCCTGGTTGGTCTGAAACCCTCTAGACCATTCAGGGACTCACTAATTAGCTGTCCCTTATTTATATCTAGCTTTAGCTTGTGTTGTGTCTATTTGGTGGGGAGGGAGGGTCATCTCACGTTGCTCAAGCAAGTGCCTGTGGGCTCCATTGCTTCTGATTTCTGAGGTGGCAGATGTGCACAGCCTTAGCCTTGCACCAGCTCTCTTCTGCGCCCTCCCCAGATCTTCCTGTCTTCACAAGAATAAAGACCCTGAAATGTAGGTCTCCAGCTTGTGTTTTCCATAAAGCTGCTTTCAGCTAACCTTCACTTGTGGGTCCCCACCAGTAGAGACCGGGTGTCAGCAGTAGAGGGATCTGTGGGCATTGGGCAGGTGGCTGTGAAGAGCAGTCATTGGGAACCTACTCTGGGGGGAGCTCTTGCTGTGGAACCTGGCAACAGTGTCTGTCCATGTGATTGTGATATCAGGACATTTGGGGCAAGAAAGAGATTGGACTCTCTGTGCCATCTTTTTGAGGTTTCTGTTTTGAGCCAGGATCTTGCTATGAACAGGCTGACCTCATGTATGATCCTTCTGCCTCAGTTTCCCAAGTGCTGGGATCACAGGTGTGTTTGTGTGAAGTTTCTGTTTACATGGTCTGTTCTGGTCCCCTGGAATCTTAGAAGTGTGGTGTACAAGTTACATACGTAAGAACTCCACAGAACCACACAACAACAAACTCCAAGTTAGTTTTTGTGGCTTCTTAAAATCAGAATCTAGAAATTATTTCCTAGACGTAGGGGGTCTGGTGTTCCCATAATCACTGTCCCACGGAAATCATGGACAACTCAAGGCCCAAGAAGGTGGCCCTGAAGAGGCTGTGGGAACAAGCCCGGGTCCTTGGAGTGATGTGCTCTTCCAGAGCCTGGACAGAGATGAGTGCGGTAAGAGGCCAGGAGCAGGGAAGCTGCTGCGTCCTGTACTGAACCTCCTTGATAAGAACTGCCTGATGGGCTGGAGGGATGGCGCAATGGTTAAGAGCATTGGCTGCTCTACCAGAGGTCCTGAGTTCAATTCCCAGCAACCACATGGTGGCTCACAACCATCTGTAATGAGATCTGGTGCCCTCTTCTGGCATGCGGGCACACATGGAGGCAGAATGTTGTATACATAATAAATAAATAAATAAAATTAAAAAAAAAAGAACTGCCTGATCCATACATAGTGTGCAAATCAGATGGTGTAGATAAAGAGCCCTGAACCACAATAAAACTCAGAGAAATTGGGGTTCAGTCCGAAGATCCAAAAAGCAAAGCAGCCAGCCACTGGCTCTTACCTCTACCTCAGTACAAAATGGTGATCTTGTCTCCAGGAATCTCAGAACGAGACTGTGTGAGAGCTGTCTCCTCCCGTTTTATAATCCTCTCTCGGACTGGGATTAAAGGCGTGCACCGCCCAGTTTCTATGGCAACTAGTGTGGCTACTACCTGATAGGCTGACCAGCGGGGCTGTGTTTTTTTTTTTTTTTTTTTTTTTTTTTTTTTTCAGCGGGGCTGTTTTACTCTGACCTTTAGGCAAAGCTTTACTTATTAAAATACAAATGAAATGCCACTACAGAGCCCCTTTGAATGTGCTGTGGGAAACGCTGCTGGATGAACCAGGACTCTGTCACCTAAGCACTCAGCTGCTGAAGCAAGTTCCTGAACCTCCATTTCCTGTTTACTTTCATCTTTTTTTTCCACTCTCCCACTCCACAGCATCTTAGCCCAGGCTGGCATAGAACTAACTGTATAGTTTAGGCTGCCATGCTTGAGATCCTCTGTTGGGATTCCAGGGGCGAGCCCCTTCTGGTCTGCTGGGATTCCGGGGGCAAGCCTCTTCTGATCTGCTGGGATTCCGGGGGCGAGCCTCTTCTGGTCTGGCAATGGTTTTCGTAGTAGTGGTGGACCTGCGCGGAAGCCACCTTGTGGGGAGTCTAGCCTGGGTCTGTTTCCTTCTCCGGGTGTTGGGGGAGGGCAACGGGATTGTCGATAAGATAAAAGGCCCTGCCAAGGCTCAAGCTGTGGAAAATGGTAGTGATTATTCTTGTGTACCTGTCTCTGGTGGTTGCAAACTCTTGGAAGGTGAGCATCAACATTTTGTCCCTCCTGAAGGCTGGGCATGGTGTGGGCACAGCCCCTCGCCTGTCAGGCTTCCCCTCAGGTTAGTCCTGTTGCCTTGCGTCCTGTGAGAGAGCAGCGATAGGGCAGGTCCTCAGTTGCTCTGATAAAC
The DNA here is from genome assembly GCF_018167655.1 of Microtus oregoni. NCBI lineage: Eukaryota > Metazoa > Chordata > Mammalia > Rodentia > Cricetidae > Microtus > Microtus oregoni. The sequence continues at coordinate 9,364 of NW_024544977.1, forward strand.
TCTATCTTTGAAAGCCCTTACAGTACTGTGTTTAAAATTGTCTATGCGCCCTGGGCGGTGGTGGCGCACGCCTTTAATCCCAGCACTCGGGAGGCAGAGGCAGGTGGATCTCTGTGTGTTCTTGTAGACCAGCCTGGTCTACAAGAGCTAGTGCCAGGACAGGCTCCAAAGCTACAGAGAAACCCTGTCTCGAAAAACTGAAAAAAAAAAAAAAAGTGTCTATGCCCATGTGGAAAACAGCCCTTAACGTGCCCACGGCATAGGTGACTGTAAGTTTAAGAACCATTCCCGGGGCTGGAGAGATGGCTCAGTGGTTAAGAGCATTGCCTGCTCTTCCAAAGGTCCTGAGTTCAATTCCCAGCAACCACATGGTGGCTCACAACCATCTGTAAAGACGTCTGGCGCCCTCATCTGGCCTTCAGGCATACAGACAGAATATTGTATACATAATAAATAAATATTAAAAAAAAAAAAAAAAAAAAAAAAAAAAAAAAAAGAACCATTCCCCACTGTATGTGCTTTCTGACATCTCCCATTTTGCTATGAATTTGATCATTAAACTTTTTGTGAACAATGAATTTGTATGCTTTCAGTGTGTAAGATATTCCAGGTAATCATTTATTTGGGTTTTTTTGTTTGTTTTTGTTTTTGAGACAGGGTTTCTCTGTGTAGCCCTGGCTGGCCTCAAACTCAAGAGATCAGCCTGCCTCTGCCTCCTGAGTGCTGGGATTAAAGGCGTGTACCACCACCACCACCTGACTCCAAGTAATTATTTAAACACTTAAGAAAGCACAGGCCGGGCGGTGGTGGCGTGCGCCTTTAATCCCAGCACTCGGGAGGCAGAGGCAGGCAGATCTCTGTGAGTTCGAGACCAGCCTGGTCTACAAGAGCTAGTTCCAGGACAGGCTCCAAAAGCTACAGCGAAAACCTGTCTCAAAAAAAAAAAAAAATTAAAAGTAAAGAAAATAGCTTTGAAAGGAGACTGATTCCCAGAAATCCCATCAGACACTATTCATTCCCTATCTGAGGCTGTGTAAGCTAGGAAAGGATACTGTGTCTCTGGGTGACCTGGAAGGGGGTTTTACTGGATTGTGTGTTTGAAGCAGGGTCTCAGCCTGAGCTTGACTGTGTTGACTAGGCTGGCCTTGAATCCCTTCCTGCCTCTGCTGCCCCAGTGCAGCCACGTACTGGAGACTTGGCTCAGTAGTTGAGAGCATTGCTGCTCTCGCAGACACAACCACGTTTGATTCCTAGCACTGCTTGGTGCCTCACAGCTAGCCATGATTCTGGTGCCCTCTTCTGACCTCCACAGGCACAGACATGGTGCACATGCATGCAAACATACGTGCAAGCAAAATGCTCTGAAGCCAGGTGGTGGTGGCACACGCCTTTAATCCCAGCACTTGGGAGGCAGAAGCAGATAGATCTCTGAGTTTGAGACCAACCTGGTCTACAAAGTAAGTTCCAGGACAGTTAGGACTGTTACGGGGAAGAGGAGAGGCTTTTTAAATCTTAAAAAGAAATATAAAAGAAAATATGCACCCCCACATCTGCCTAGAATTCAGAGTTTTTTGGGTTTTTTGGTTTTGTTTTTTTTTCGAGACAGGGTTTCTCTGTGTAGCCCTGACTGTCCTGGAACTCACTGAGATCTGCCTGCCTCTGCTACCCAGGTGCTGGGATAAAGGCACCAAGCCAACACCACCAAGCAAGTTCACAGCTTTTAAAATACATGAACCCGGGCTGGAGAGATGGCTCAGTGGTTAAGAGCACTGCCTGCTCTTCCAAAGGTCCTGAGTTCAATTCCCAGCAACCACATGATGGCTCACAACCATCTGTAATGAGTTCTGGTGCCCTCCTCTATCTGATGCTCTCTTCTGTCATGGTGGCATACATGCAGATAGAGCACTCATATGTATAAATAAATAAATATTTAAAAAAAAATACATGAACCCTAAACTGGTGTCTGTGTAAGAGATACCTCTGAGAATGCAGCCCAGCTCAGGGCAGTTGGTTTGCCCTGACCTGGCATGGCCCAGCGAAGAGAACCAGACTTTGCTGACGAACCCAGCTTCAACAGTGGCTAAAATAAACAAGGGGGCCATCTGTGCTGAGAGGGGAAACCCATGTGACCTGTAGGGCCTCTTTGGAAAAGCCTTGCACGTTAAATACCCCCGAGGCTTTGCCAGGAAAGAGCAGCTGGAGGGCAGGCAAGGTTGCAAGCATAGAGGAGATGCACCCAGGCATGGGGTGAGCCTGCACCGCACACGCCAGAGCTGAGTAAGCAAAGCCTTGGGAATCAGCAGAGAGAGCTCAACTGGACAGACCAGGGCCTAATCTGAGAAGCCTGGGGTTGCCATGGTTTCCAGCCTGATGTCATTAGGACAGCCAACAATCACTGGCTAGAGTTTTTCTAATGCTTTTGAACTTAATTAGATTCTGGGACATGACCAACTCTGCCAAGTAGAAAAAGACACCTAACTAACTCTCAGGCCTCTCTTCCCCAATCAGCCCAGCCAGGTATCTGCTGCTGGCCATGGGAATCACAGAGGAGCTTCTGCCTGCTATTGCTTTCTAGGAAAGGACAGGGGTGGCACCATGCAAGCTCTGGAGTCTACATATTAAAATATTTCAAATACACTGTGCCCAGGAGACCAGAGTGGAAAGGAAACAGATTGGATGGGCCGAGAGCTCTGAGGTTTTTCTGTGTTAGGGTTAGGGATCCATCTAGAGAAGTTAAGACTGGCATTCAGCAAAGGAGAGGTCCTTGAGTGTTGGGTTTACAGCTAAGCAGTGAGGCCAGGTGACTGGAGGGCAAAGCGTGAACTCAGTCCCGGCAAAGCTGACTCTGCCTTCATTAAGAAACTGGCGAGTTTGTTTCTTTGCAGAGAAGACAGGGAGTGGAGTGGGGAAAAGTAGGTCCCAGAGAGGCCACCAAAACCCATACTGGCCAAGCTGTTCTAGACCCTTTCAGAATTGCTCCACAGGCTGGAAAGTGTCTGTAGTCATCTGTGACTGGGTGGATCAGGAGTTTAGAAATCAGGTGGCTGACGCACGCCCTTAATCCCAGCAAGGCAGCAAGATCTCTGTGAGTTCAAGACCAGCCTGGTCTACAGTGTGAGTTCCAGGACAGCCAGGGCTCAGAGCTATACAGAGCATACCCTGTCTTCAAAGTCCTCTCAACCTTTTAGCCATGGACTCTGATTTGGAAGGTCAAATAAGAAAAATGTCAAAAAAAAATGTCTAATGGGCTGCCCAGAAGAGGTCTTCGTGTGTAGATAGGCTCGCCATGCAAGCCCAGTGACCTGAGCTCCATCCCCAGCAGCCACACAGAAGTGAAAGGAGAGACTCGACCCCAGAATTGTTCTGTGACCTCCATACATGTCATGTTGAATATACACAAACACAATAACATTTTAAAAAATATTAAGAGGGAGCTTGAGAGATGGCTCAGAGGTTAAGAGCATTGGCTCCTCTTCCAGAGGATCCGGGTTCAAATTCCAGCATCCACATGGCAGCTCACAACTGTCTGTATCTCCAGTCCCAGGGGATCTGACACCTTCACACCAGCACACATGAAATAAAGTTAAATAAATTATTAAAAAAAATATTAAGGGGCTCTTTTCCATCTTCCTCTCGGAGAGGCAGCTTCGCTTCTGCCTCTCTCCCTACTTCTCTGCTTCCCCCCTTCTCTGTCTCTTTCTCCTCTTTTCTCTCTCTCTCTCTCTCTCTCTCTCCCTTTCTCCCTGTCCTTCCCCCTTCCCCCTTCCTCCTCCATAACCCCCTGAATAAACATTCAACCTCACCCTGCATGTCGTGTCTATCCAAGTTTCTGTCTTCTTCCCGCCCGCCATGTGTCTCCCTGCCTGGGACCAGCCATTGCTCAGGGACCAGCAGCGAAAAAAAAAAAAAAATTTTTTTTAAAAAAAAAAGAAAAAAAAATATTAAGGGTACCTAACACCTCCCTACAGATGGCCAATTTGTATACATTAGAGTTCGACTTCCTCTGCTAGGACAGGCTTGGCCCCCAAACTCCTGTACCCCTCAGTTGTTTTCTCCCCTTTTGTGGTGGTGCCAACTGAACCTAGGGCCTCACACACACCAGGCAAGTGCCTTACCACAGAGCCAGCGCAGCCCACCATGATGTTTTCCTTGCCTCGTGGTGTTTACACGCTCACTTTGATTTGCTTGTGAAAGTCAGAAGACAGTCTTGGGTGTCCCCCGTCCTTCCACCAGGGGTGCCCAGAATGGAGCCAGGTCGTCTCTGCTGCACAGCCAAAGCTTTTGCCTCCTGGCCCACCTCCGTAGACCCCTCACCCGGAAGCCTGTCTTTCGTGATGGGCATCTGGGTCCCTCTCGTGAATGATGCCTTTGTAGATGCCCGTCTACCTCTGCACCTGTGAAAAAGGACCACAGAGGATGGACTAGAAAAAGGGAATTTCTGGGTGGATGAGTTCAAGATCCTGGATGCCGCTTGCCCTGTATTCAGTGTTTGCTCACTTTCTAGGTCTGGTCACATGACTGTATTTCCAACTTAGGAGCACAGGAGGTGGGAGGCTGTGCAGGCATTCCCTCGCGTGATCCCCGGCGCTCTTCATCCACTCCCATTACTGACATGCCCTGGCTCTTGGCAGAGGGGTGTGGGTGTGTGCAGCCGCTGTGGGATCTGACCTCATGCTTCGAGAACTGAGGTAGAGGGACACGTCACGCATAACTAACCCTCTAGTTCTTTCTACAGGAAGCTTTTAAGACAGCCTTGCTAGGGAGCCTGTGCTGTTCCTGAAGTCACTCTGTGGCCCATGCTGGGAGCCCGTGATGTCCTGGAAGTCACTCTGTAGCCCATGCTGGGAGCCCGTGATGTCCTGGAAGTCACTCTGTGGCCCATGCTGGGAGCCCGTGATGTCCTGGAAGTCACTCTGTGGCCCATGCTGGGAGCCCGTGATGTCCTGGAAGTCACTCTGTGGCCCATGCTGGGAGCCCGTGATGTCCTGGAAGTCACTCTGTGGCCCATGCTGGGAGCCCGTGATGTCCTGGAAGTCACTCTGTGGCCCATGCTGGGAGCCCGTGATGTCCTGGAAGTCACTCTGGAGCCCATGCTGGGCTCAAAACTTGCTTCAGCCCTGCAGTTTCTGTGTGCTATGATAAACAGTGTGACCCAGGACCCTCAGTTACAGAGGGAGCTTGAAACAGCCTGGATTGTGCAGGCCAAGGACCTGTGTACGGGCCAGCTGCCTGTAAGCTTTCTCTGCACCATTTTCATTGTCCAGGACCGTCACAGTGACTGTCACTGTGTCTGTGGTAAAGTTCCTGTCTGGGAATTTTAGTTACTCAAGGGTTTGGTTTGCTTTTTGTTGCTGTTGTTTTTGAAACAGGGCCTCTTGTAGCCTAGACTGGCCTTGAATTCACTTTGTAGTTAACTCCAATCTGGTGTTGAACTCCTGATCTTTCAGCCTCACCTCCCACATTGTGAGCCTGTGTCACTACACTCAAAAAAATACTGCTACATTTCAAAAAGTATCTACAGAAGCTAGCTAGATGTCTCAGCAGTCAAGGGGGATTGGCAACAGGCCTGATAGCCCAAGTTCCATCTCTGGGGCCTGTGTAGTAGGAGATAACTGACTCTGGAAACTTGTCTGCCTGGTGATGGTGGTGCATGGCTTTAATCCCAGCACTCAAGAGGCAGAGACAGGTGGATCTCTGTGAGTTTGAGGCTGGTCTGGTCTACAGAGCAAGGTCCAGGACAGCCAAGCTGTTACACAGAGAAACTTTGTTTTAATTTTTTGCAAGCTGACTTTAATCTTCTTGTAAGGCTTGTGGTTCCCTAGAGCTTTGTCTGTCAGCCCCATGGAGCCACTGGAAGGAAAGCCTGGTGGCCATAGTGGCTCATGTCAGTAGGACCCAGCTCGTGGAGTCAGAGGCAGAAGGACCACAAACTTAGAGCCTATATACATAACTGCACGAGGTAGCATGGACTTGGGGTAAAGGGCCAGAGTAGGTAGACTGAGTTCCTGAATTCGAGGCCAGCCAGAGCTACAGAGAAACCCTGTTTCAAAAGAAAAAACAAAAGAAAACAAAAATAGGGCTGGAGAGAGGGCTCAGAGGTTAAGAGCACTGGCTGCTCTTCCAGAGGTCCTGAGTTCAATTCCCAGCAACCACATGGTGGCTCACAACCATCTGTACTGAGATCTGGCGCCCTCCTCTGGCGTGCGGGCATACATCGAGGCAGAAAGTTGTATACAGGGCTGGAGAGATGGCTCAGTGGTTAAGAGCATTGCCTGCTCTTCCAAAGGTCCTGATTTCAATTCCCGGCAACCACATGGTGGCTCACAACCATCTGTAATGAGGTCTGGTGTCCTCTTCTGGCCTGCAGACATACACACAGACAGGATATTGTACACATAATAAATAAATAAATATTAAAAAATAGTTAAAAAAAAAGAAAGTTGTATACATAATAAATAAATAAATCTTTAAAAAAAAGAAAACAAAAATAAAATTGAAGTCACACACACTGTCTTCTGGTAACTTCCACTGGCATACAACCACTCAGGATAAGAAAAAGTGAAGGCCCCTTAGGGGCAAGGGGCCCTTTTCTGGCTCCATTATTTCCCGTTTCCCCTCCACACATCTCCTTGAGGTTCCTAGTACAGTGACCAACCTGTCAGAGGCAGCCTGGTTTAGCTGGGCACGTCCACCAGACTGTGACAGTCATTTCCAGCCAACAGGGTCAGTATCCCAACAGTGGGTTAGATGTTTTGAAATTCCAGCTGCCCTGGGAGTTCAAGCTCTCCTTGTGGTCAGAGACTGGTCTAGAAGCCTTTGTTCCCTGGACAGACGCAGCCTCCAGAGGGCTCAGCCTTTTCCGTCTGTCTGGCCAGGTTTGAAAGTCTGTGTGGCCAGCAGCCGGGATTCACTGGAGTGTGGCCATTCTGCTGCTGCCATAGGCTTCTGGAAACCTAGACTTCTCCCCACCCAGCTGAGATGCTTCAGGCAGTCAGCTGGCTGGACAACTGGGGCAGAGGGCAGCTGTCAGCTCTGGCCTACCACCAAGTGTCCAGGTCCCCTTCGAAGTGAGGCAGTCTGCCATCTTGCCCACACAGGTGAGGCAGAACCCACTGGACCAGGCCTAGAGGGGTTTGGAAGTCAATCCCTGTTTAAGGACAGTTATCTGTGAGTTGACTCATGTTCAGGTCATTGAGAACATCCCTGGTACCTACAGCTCTGGGCTAGGCCGGGCATGGGTTCTGTATCCGGAGGAGAGACGCCAGGAGCTGATCGGCCAGGGCTGGGAGTGAGGCTCCAGGCCCAGAGTGAGCCTGTCCTCTAAAGCAGGAAAGACCCTCCCACAGGTCAACACTGGCTGGTGGGAGGAGCCTGACGGTCAGGTCCTGGGGTCTGAGGGACCAGCTCTGGGCATGTGGCCACGCCCCCGGTAGGAAAGAGCAGGATTTTAGTGGGAGAAGTGACAAGTTCAGGTTTATATTCCGTCTGTCTGTCTGCGCTGTGTTGTTGGCTATCGTCTCTAAGTCCTCCATGTCACACAGACACTGATGGCAAGGTCAGTCTTGTGGACTAACTCAGTCCCCAGAGCCACCCTGAGAAGCAATATTGTAAATTCCATCTACAGGTGAGAGAGCTAAGGCCCTGAGAGGTTGAGCCACTTGCCCAAGATGCCACAGCCAGATACCCTGGCTGGTTCTGGAAGGGAAGGCCAGGGTGAGGCCGGAGCCTGGGACAGGGCAGGGACTGAGCACTTAGACATTCTGGAAGCAAAGTCTAGAATGGCGTGGGCAGCTGGTGTGCAGCCAGCCAGCCCCAGGCCGCGCTTGTCCCCAGGCTGTGGTGGGTGGCCGGGTGGTGACAATGGTCAGGCCAACTATGGGACAATGACTGAGCCTCCCACAGGAGTGGGAGGCCCTGGGACCTCCCGGCTCTGAGGGGCCTGTTATCTGCACTGTCCCCGTGCTTTAGAGGCCCATAGTTAAGTGGCTATAAGGTCGGGGAGGATTGAAGCTTGTGTTCTCAGAGTCCAAGGCAGGATGCATATCCAGGAGGGAGCCAGACTGGGATATGAGCACTAAGTGGTGAGGGGCAGGGTGGGCTGGTTCAGTCTGGGATGGATACCTGAAGGCTTATGGTAGGAGAATAAGGCCGCAGCACCCACTATATTATCCCAGCCTCCAAGCCGGCCCAGGCAAATCTTTGTCCCCCCCGAGTCTCAGTTTTCCTTTCCATAGAATGGGGGCAACGGTGATAACAATTACACAGCCCTTAAGCGAAGTGAAAGAAATCCCCAGGCTCCCTGTCTGGACCCTGACCCAAAGAGGGGTCCAGCAAATGTTAGCACCTGGCACATGCCACTTAGGGAACCAGAGAAGAGGACGTACTGGGTCCCTGGCTTAAGTGGGAATGAGAGAGGGCATAAGTGAGGGGGGTCCTGGAGGAAGGCCTGGAAATGCAGTCATGAGGGAGGTCATGAGGAGGTCATGAGGGAGGTGGCCAGGCATCCTGCAGGCTTGCTTCCCAGGTCAGGAGCAGCCCCCTTACCACAGGCCCAGGACAGCACAGGGTGGGGGTGCACTCTCATCCCCTCTTGGAGTCTCAGCAGGCCTGTTTGTCCTCGGGGTGGGAGAAGGGGAAACTGAGGCCCGAGGAACTGCTGACTATCCTCAGTGCTTGCTCCACCCCTGGTCCGTCTACTGTGAACAGTGCTTGGAGCCTGTCAGAGGCAGAAGGGACTGGGGAAGGACTGGGGTCTGGCTGAGGCTGTAGAGAGGGGCTGGCTAGAGACCTAGAGGTTACCCACAAATAGGCTGAGACTTCAGCCATGCATCTGACCTTTAAAATTAATACCGAAGGGAGGGACGTGTGCTGCCCACACTGGGCTCTGCCGTTCAGCCCTCCTGCAGGAACCAATGCTGAGCACCCTGCCTACTGCCAGGGGCCACTGGTCCCTCGACATGTGATTTTCCAGAAGGTGGGTGATTCTCCTGTTTACCTGGATCAGAAGTCTGGTTGGAAGTTACAGGGGCCAAGCCAAAGCAGAAGAGCCAAGGGGTTGGGGAGCAGCCAGCATCCGTCCCTGCCAGGTTATATAACAGCGCCCTGATGCAACTTAATTTTCAACAGGCGCCATGGCAGACCTGAGAGGGCCACCTCACACGCGAGTGGGCTGGGCGGCTGGCATACAGCTGGCTTTACTCAGCTGTCCCAGCATGTTGATGGGCCTCAGATACCAGGAGGAGGAGAAAGAGACGGTCACCTGCCCCAGGCATCCCAGGAAACCACAAAGGGTCATAGTGAGCCTTGCCTGGTGAGAGGCATGGAGTCCTGTTGGGGAGAGGGGGGAAAAGCCCACCCCTGGGGCTGGTGAGATGCCTCAGAGGGTAAGAGAGGACCGGGGTTCAATTCCCAGCACCCACATGATCACTCACAACCATCTGTAACTCCAGTTCCAGGCAGATCTGCTGCCCTCTGTCTTCCATCAGTATTAATCACTCATATGTTGCCCAGACATTCATGCAGGCAAAATACTCATACAGAAGTCTTAAAAACAAAATTCCCCAATTGCTATTCCCCTCAGGGTCAGCATTGTCTCTCTGCCATAGTTCATGTATGGCCTTGTGAGTCAGGTGTCTTTCCCACCACCAATGCAGTGGCAGAGGTGTACCTAAGTGCTTGCGCTTGTGCGCGCGCACACACACACACACACAGTTGCAATTCCTGAGGAAGCCAAAAGAGGATGTTAGATCCCCTGGAGTTGAGTTACAGCAATTGTAACACGGGTTCCCGGAAATGAACTCCAGTCCCTGGCAAGAGCAATATTCGCTCTTAAACCCTAGCCCCTGGGGCTGGAGAGATGGCTCAGGGGCTAAGAGCATTGCCTGCTCTTCCAAAGGTCCGGAGTTCAATTCCCAGCAACCACATGGTGGCTCACAACCATCTGTAATGAGGTCTGGTGCATACATAATAAATAAATAAATCTTAAAAAAAAAAAAAAAAACCTCGCCCCTCTGCCCACACCCCTCTGAATCCATTTTGGAGAATCTGACACTCCAGCACCCACCGGCTACTGCAGCAGGGGGCAGGACTCAGAGCCAAGTCCAACCCAGAAAGACTTGCCTACAGTGGCCCAGCTCTTAGGGTCAGAGGTCATCCAGAATGACTGAAAGGACCCCCGTGGCTTCACTCACAAAAGACTGCCCAGAGCCAAGGATGACAGCTGTGTCATTTCATGGCGTTGGCCAGCTCTGGCCACCTGCACCTCTTCCTCTTTCGACCCCTTACTCAGCAAGACCTTGCAGTGGTCCCTGGCAAGGCCCTCAGAAGGCACTTTCGACTGTAGGGAAACAGCTGTGGTTGGCAGAGGACTCAACCTCTCTCCAGTCTGATGCCACTGCCAGGCACTGGGGTCTCCAAGCTCCCTGTACTTTTGTCTGTCCTGTCTCTGACTCCTGGGCCAGCAGCTTTTCACTGGAACTGGGAAGGATCCAGAAATCTGGACGAGGGGCAAGCCTCTGGGGTCCAAGGTTTCCAGCCCCAGGAGGCCCAAGTGGAAACTACCAATTGGTCCACACTCCACGTGGAAACAGAGGTCCCAGGAGCCCTGAATTTGAGGTAAGCCTAGGGCTGAATGAATGGGCTTCCATTTCAGGGTCACCTGACTTGCTCTGGCCCCTAGCTCTGTACCCCGAGGTGACCAAGAGGGCTCTGTGAGCCCAGGACTGTGACCTCTCAGGTGGGTGCACACCAGCTGGAGCAGGGCCCTGTGTTTTGTCTGTGGAAGGGTAGGAAAGAAGCTCCTCCCCATCTGGTGACCCGCTCTGGACTGGCTACTCTGAAATCAGAGGCAGGTGTGGCTCCTGCCCAGTCCTGCTGCCGGTTCTGCAGCTCTGGCCTTTACTGGAGAGGGTGCTGGTGGGCACTGAACAGTCTCATTGCTGAAAGCTCAGACCCACGTTGTACTGAACATGAGCCAGGACACCCCCAGCACCCCATAGCTTCATGTCGGGTCTATGTAGATGCCTGTGATCTAGGCTTGGGACCTGTGCTTGTCCACCACAACCCTGTGAGGCTGGAAGGCAGGGAGGCAGGCAGGCCTGTGCTGCCTCTTGGCACTTTAGCCCTCAGCTGGAGGGTGTGTAGCCTGCCTGGATGGCCATTTCTGCCATTCCCCTTCCCCTACAGCCTGGGGTAACCCTTCTACCACCCTTAGCAAAGCAGCTAGTTCCCTCTGCCTGTGCCTCTCTATTGCAGGCATCGGATCTGGAAGGGCTGATACTGCCACGCCCAGGCCAGGTCCCTCAGACCTGACAGGCTGAGGATTTAGAGGCAGGGTCAGACGGCGAATGGCTGGGAGCCAGTGCAGGGTGCCTTTACCACACTGAAGTCTGAATTTCTTTTATTTCCTTCCCCTTCCCCCTTTTGTAGTGCTTGGGATTTAACCCAAAGCCTCATGCATCCTAGCACACTCCCCCTGTGCCATGGCCCCACGCTCCCACTGCGCCCTGGCCCCACGCTCCCACTGCGCCCTGGCCCCACGCTCCCACTGTGCCCTGGCCCCACGCTCCCACTGCGCCCTGGCCCCACGCTCCCACTGCGCCCTGGCCCCACGCTCCCACTGTGCCTGGCTCCAGGCTCCCACTGCGCCCTGGCCCCACGCTCCCACTGTGCCTGGCTCCAGGCTCCCACTGTGCCCTGGCCCCACGCTCCCACTGCGCCCTGGCCCCACGCTCCCACTGTGCCTGGCTCCAGGCTCCCACTGCGCCCTGGCCCCACGCTCCCACTGTGCCTGGCTCCAGGCTCCCACTGCACCCTGGCCCCACGCTCCCACTGTGCCCTGGCCCCACGCTCCCACTGCGCCCTGGCCCCACACTATCTCTGTGCTCTAGTCTCAGCCATTTTTATATTTGCACACGTGTGTGTGTGTGTGTGTGTGTGTGTGTGTGTGTTAGGGGGGTGTCTCACGTAGCCTCGAACCTGCTGTGTAACTGAGGGTGACATTAAACTTCTGATCCTCCCAAGGCCGGGATTAAAGACATGAGCCACCACACCCAGCTTATACAATAACGGAAATCAAGTTTACGGTTTTGTACCCAACAGGCAATCACTCTCTGCCAACTGAACTGTATATCCAACCTCCTTTTGGTATTTTCTGTTTTGAAACTGGGCCTCACTAAGTTGCCCAGGCTGGCTTGAACTTGGGGTCCTCCTCCTCAATTTCCTGAGTAATGGAAGAGGTTGCAGGCCTGTGCCGCCAGGCCCGCCTCAAGTCTGGATTTCTAACGGCCACCTTGCTGTCCTGTCTCCTGGCCTCCGGTTGGCTTTCAAGATGGACAGTCCTGAGTTTAAATCCAAGTTCTACTTGTTTTTTAATGTTTTTTATGTGTGTGGCTGCTTTGCACGACAAGAGTGCCTGTGGCCTACAGAGAGCAGAAAAGGGACTCCGAACCCCCAGGACTGAAGTTAGATGGTTGTGAGTCACCACAAGATGCTGGGAATGTAACCCAGGTCCTATGCAGCGGCAAGATGTCTCCAAGACATCTCTCCATGCCCCCAGCTTCTGCTCAGAGTTCAGCTTCTTCTTTGCGGGTGGTGTAGAGAAGGTGCCCTCCTCTCTCGGGAGAGCCGCCGTGGGCTGCCTTAAACTCGTAGTAGGGCTTTTGTTTGGTTTATTGTGCTTTGCTTTTTGAGAAGTATTAACGTTTTGTATATTTTTAAATATTTCATGTGTTATGGTATTTTGCAGGTATTGTACCCCTGATCTTTTCATTTTTGTGTACAAAGCATGGCATGCTTTCTTTACTGGGTCCAGAATCTTGAGTGACTTGGGGTGGGAGCACTGGCTGCTCTTCCAGAGGATGGAGAGGTGACTCAGGGGTGGGAGCACTGGCTGCTCTTCCAGAGGATGGAGAGGTCACTCGGGGTGGGAGCACTGGCTGTTCTTCCAGAGAATCTGGGTTCAATTCCCAGCAGCCACATGGTGGCTCATGCCACTGTAACTCCAGTTTCGGGGATTCGTGCCTTCTTTTGATCTCCAAGAGCACCGGGACAAGCGGTACAGAGACATACATGCAGGCTAAACACCCAGACACAGAAAATAAAACAAAAAAAGATGGCTTAACACAACTCCATGAAGCCTGTGTCTTTGCCTACTGATGGAGAAATACTTGGGAAAATTTTCAGCCTGGATTTTGGGATAAGGTCTTGGTGGTTTCAAAAGACATGGTGAGAGATTCCAGGGATGAATTTTTGGGGGTGACTCCAGGAGACCTTCTAGTGATCCATTTGCCTTCAGTTTTTGAATGAGGGAAAAGGCTGGTTTGGCTTTTGCTGTTGTTTTAACATTATTTTTATGCCAGGCATGGTGGCACACACCTTTAATCCTAGCACTTGGGAGGCAGAGACAGGGGGATCTCTGTATGTTCGAGGCCAGCCTGGTCTACAAAGCAAGTTCCAGGACAGACACCGTGGTAACATAGAGAAACAACAAAAAGGATGGATTTCTATTAATTTGAATTATGTGCATGTCTGCACGGTGTGTGCACATGCGTGCAGCAGTGCCTACAGGGGCCGGAGGTGTGAGGTCCCCTGGAACCGGGGTTTCGGACAGTTGTGAACTGCCTGACATGGTGCTGGGAATTGAACTCGTGTCCTCTGGAAGAACAGCAAGAACTCTTAAATGCCGAGCTGTCTTCGTCTCCAGCTTCAGATTTTTGTTACTGGTATTTCTTTTTTGTTGTTGTTGTTTTTTTTTTGTTTTTTTCGAGACAGGGTTTCTCTGTGGCTTTGGAGCCTGTCCTGGAACTAGCTCTGTAGACCAGGCTGGTCTCGAACTCACAGAGATCCGCCTGCCTCTGCCTCCCGAGCGCTGGGATTAAAGGCCTGCGCCACCATCGCCCGGCCTGGTATTTCTTTTTTGAGACAGGATCTTGCCATATAGCTCCAGTTGGCCTGGGGCTCTCGATTCTACTGACCCAACCTCCCAGGGCCTGGGGCTCTGGATTCTCATGTCCCAGCCTTCTGACTTCTGGGATTTCAGACTTGATTCTCCATGCCCAGCTTTGCTGTTGCTGAGACAAGTTCTGGCCTGGAACTTTCTCTTTTCCAACCTATGCTGTTGGTTCTTCTCCTCCATGGTTCTTGTCACCCCCACCCCTGCCTGAGACGGAAGCCAGACCACACACATGCAGCTAGGTCCTACCCCTCCTCCCCTGGTTCCTGTCTTAAACTCTGTACCACCGAGCCCTCACTCCCGCTCCGTCCTTCTCAGATCCTGACCTGGGGCCTATGCTGCAGGGAACAGTGAGGCTCCCTGATGATGCTAGGGGTCCCTGGCCCAAGCTCAACCACCCAGTGCTCATCCCCTGCTGTGGGTCACAGGCTGAGGAAGGAGATGGTGATTGGGAGCCTGGTGAAGGGTGAAGAGAAGCTCAGAAAAAGTCCAGCTGGCATAACTGGCCTACTAGGCAAGGGCTTGTGCCCTCTGACTCCCTGGAAACCCTTCGCTCAACAGAGGCAGGAGATATATCTGAAATTCCCGGGGAGAGCCTGGAGCATGCTCTCAGGGTACCTCCTGGCATTCCCACAGGTGCCTTCATCTTTCATTGAGAATCTGTGAGCTAGCTGGGGCTGTTCCGGTCATAGGTCATGGTGGAGACCTGGAATTGTCCCTGGGGCAGCACATTTTTCTCCTCTGAAAACTTATCTTAGCAAAGAGACAGGAAACAATTGCACTTTTTTCCAGGCCTCTGCATCCCCAGACGGACGGCCCATCTCCTGGGTGGGGGCTCTGAGGGGGCTGGGAAGGCAAAATGTGTAAAATGTCTGTAGGAGGGGAAGAAAGGGGCTTTGTGTGAGGCAGGGGCCCCGGCCATTGGTCAGATGTAAGGCCCTCGGCCACTCCCAGAATGCTCCTTTTCCTCCCTGGGGAGGGCCATGATTACCAGCCCAAAGCCTGCCCCACTGGTCTCTGCAGCCCCTCTGCATCCTGGTACCACCGTGTCCAGGCCTCAGGGACTGAGGTCCCCAGAACCACCCAGCTTCTGAAGGTGCGGGCCAGGCAAGGGGAACCCCAGGTGTCAACATGTTTCTTTACTGGAGGAAGCGGGGTACCTATGAGCTGGAGACCCTGCCCCATGACCTGACCCAGCTGGAGCTGGGGGCCGTGGAACGCTTCTCCTGGAGCTCGGCTTTGGATATCATTGAGGACTTGGAGGGTAGGTACAGCCATTTCCCTCTGAGGACTTGGAGGAGTTGTGGGTACCTGGTCTGCCTGGCCACTCTTGCTGGCCAAAGCCTGTGGCCTGCTGGCTGGGCATGTGTTGCTGAAGATCGCTTGCTTATGGTGGTGTGGGGTCCCTCTGGAGAGCCACCGCAGAAGGGACAGGGCCCCAAACGTGATGATCAGATGGTAATGAACGTGTCAAAGTGCTCCATCCTTCCGGGTGGCCAGCTGGGCACGCCTGCCCCTCACTAACCTTGGAGTCTCAGCTGAAGAGCAGTGGTAGCAGTGGCCACCTGCCTTAGTCAGGCCAAGGCTCTGGCTCTGCCCTATCCCTTCCTCCAAGATAAGGCCAGGGGCTGAGCTTTTCCAGAATATTTCTGATCTAATTTAGGGATGTGGGTTATTTGCCATGTTATCCTCCACTTTATAAATACGCAAACAGAACCATGGTGAGGTTGTGGTCCTCAAGAGGCCCGGCAAAGTTTTGGGGTGCTCAGCTCTAGGGCCTTGGCATAGTTGGGGAAAATAGTATCCCTCGTGTTATCATGAGAGGCTGAGAGCAATTCCTGGGGTGACTGGGTGGATCACCTCCCACAGTGGCAGTCAGATAGGGCCCAATTTGGGCAGGCTGTGATTGTTGTAATTGCCAGTCTAAGTTCAGCAACGTTGATCCGCTCTGGACTGGTTCTGTGGGCCTGACCTGTGATCTGTTCTGGCTTGGTTGCTGGAAAACAGTCCTGGACCACAGCAGCCAAGCCAGAAGCTGATGACTAGCCCACAGAATGGCTGGGTTCCAGCTTTGGTTCATTTACTTTTAACCTCATGCTCTGGGAGGCCAAAGCAAAGAGAGCGGGAGTCTCACCAGGGATATGAACTCCCCAGCTTGCCTAGAGTCCTCTCACGAGACTGTCCTGTGTCCAGAGGGCTAGGTTAGGCCTTGGGTCTGCCATGAGAAGTTGGGGGAGCCGTTGGACCACATGGAGGCATGAAAAGTGTGTTGGACAGCCCTCCCGCTGCCAACTGTCACTGCTGGGAGGAGATGGGTTTCTTTTTTTTTTTTTAATAAAGATTTATTTATTTATTATATATACAACATTCTGCCTCCGTGTATGCCCACACGGCGGAAGAGGGCGCCAGATCTCATTACAGATGGTTGTGAGCCACCATATAGTTGCTGGGAATTGAACTCAGGACCTTTGGAAGAGCAGCCGGTGCTCTTAACCACTGAGCCATCTCTCCAGCGCCAGAGATGGGTTTCTTGCCCATGCTGGCCCGAGCTCTGGGCTCCATTAGAAGTGTGTCCAAGTGTCTTGAGCAGTGGCCACGCTGCCTTGAACATGGGTCTGCGAGGAGCATGGCAAAGTGGCAGAGGAGAAAGGATGCAGGGGCAGGTGTGGGGAGAAACGTGTGGCTGAAATCTGGCCTCAGCCAGAGAAATCCACAATCAGAAGGTGGGATGGAGCCAGCTGCGGGAGGCCCATCTTCTTCGCTAGTCCTGCTGACTGTCAAGTTCCATGAAACCCAGTCTCAGGGAGGCTGCAAGCCAGGGAGACTCAGCAGGAATGGACTGAGCTTCACGGGCACAACGGTGGCAACTGCAATGTGCCGAACCTCCTTCTCTCCAGGGTTCTCCTGTCTCTCTTTTGCCTAGGGTGTTCTCTTGCCTCTGGGGTTCCATAATGACCAACTGCCTGCAGTTTTGGGTTCCTCAGACACACAGATCCCCTAGCTGACATTCCCTGGGTGGGCTTTAAGCCCTGGTCCTGAATCTTCATGCCTATCCTCTTGGGGCAGGGCTAGTCTCTTGGTGCCTTTATTCTTGTGAAGCTCCGTGACAGCACTCAGATGTACCTTAAGCCCAAGCCCGCAGCTGAGGCTCTCCCGCCCACTTGCTCCCAGGTCCAGTTCTCTGCACGGTGGGCAGAAGTCCTGGCGAGGCACTAACGGCACGTGAGCTGATCCCGGGAGGAGCTGAGGCAGCTGGGTGGGGGAACCAGGGCACACAGCTGTCTGTGTGGGTTCAGTCCTTTGCTGCCAGTCAGCCCCTGGCCTGGACCCACGTGGGTGGGTATTGGGTCCTGGAACCAGCCAAGCCTGGTTGGGGGTGGGGCCCCTCCGTGGAGCACGGCTGTCCAGAGTCAGAATCTCAAACCCTTTCTGCAGCCTCTCTTCCTGTCCTTCTCTCAGTTCCTCCTCGGAGCCTTAGGAGGAAGCCCACAGCCGGCAGATGGACAGATGAGCAGGGACCCATGGCAGCCTCGGGCAGAGGAAGTGGCCAATTGGCCACAAGTTACGTGCTGAAACAGTGTGGACAGTTTTCCTAGCCACAGGAAGGAGTTCTAGATGTGTCTTCCCACCTTTGACTGAGCTTGAGGGGGTGGGGTGGGTGCGGGGTGGGTGCGGGGTGGGTGCGGGGTGATGGTTAGACTCTGGCACCCGGATGATGGCAGCGGTGAATCTGGGCTGTAGGCAGGAGCTGCATTAAGGCCCATGGCCTGTGCTTATTCCTCCATGGGATCCGCATTTAACTAACGCACACCCCAAATTCCCACAACACAAGGCTTTTCAACCTGTGGGTCATGACCCCTTTGAGGGGGGTCACATATCAGCTATCCTGCATATCAGATATCTACATTATGGTTCATAACAGTAGCAAATTATAGTTATGAAGTAGCAACAAAAGTAATTTTATTGTTGGGGGGTCACTACACCATGAGGAACTGTATGAAAGGGTCTCAGTGTTAGGAAGGTTGAGAAACACTGCCATAGCACTTTGGGAAGGGGCTCAAGCTTGCTCTTTCTTTCTTTCTTTCTGTCCTTCTTTCTCCTTTTTCTTTTTGGTTTTTCAAGGCAGGGTTTCTCTGTGTAACAGTCCCAACTGTCCTGGAACTCACTCTGTAGATCAGGCTAGCCTTGAACTCACAGAGATCCACCTGCCTCTGTATTTATTCTTTTTTTTTTTTAATGTACATTGGTGTTTTTGCCATGGGTGTGTTGAGTCCCCTGGAACAGGGAATTACAGACAGTTGTGAGCTGCCATGTGGGTGCTGGGAATTGAACCCAGGTCCTCTGGAAGAGCAGTCAGTGGTCTTAACCACTGGGCTATCTCTCCAGCCCCCCCCCCCCCCAGCACTAGTATTAAAGGCGTGTGCCACCGCTGCCTCTCAATGATTCTATTTTCTGACGGGGTTTCATGTATTAGTGATTGGCCTCTGTCTTAGTGTTTCTGTTGCTGTGAAAAAACACCACGGTCAAAGACAACTTGGAGAGGCTGGAGAGATGGCTTAGAGGTTAAGGACACTGGCTGCTTGCCCCTCCAGAGGACCTAGGTTCAATTCCCAGCAACCATATGATCTACAATGAGATCTGGCGCCCTCTTCTGGTATGTAGACATACATGCTGGCAGGATACTGTATGCATAATAAATAAATCTCTTTTTTAAAAAAAAGCAACTTGGAGAGGAGAGGGTTTATCTGACTTACAGCTTGCAGTCCACCATCAGGGGAAGCAGAGGCAGGGACCTGGAGGCAGGATGAAGCAGCGGCTGCGGAGGAATGCTTCTATTGGCTTGCTCGCCATTGCTCATTTTCTTATGTAGCCTAGACCACCTTACAGTGGGTGGCACCAGCCCTCCCATAGAATCATTAATTTAAGAAAACACCCTACAGACTTGCCTACAGATCAGTCTGATGGCGGCAGCTCCTCCACTGACATGTTCCCAGGGACATCTAAATCTGTGTCAACGCCTTATGTAGCTGATGTTGGCTCTGACATCTCCCTCAGCCTGTGAGCTTCTGGGATAGGCGGCTCTGCCACACCTCACATGCAGGGCTGGGAATTGAACCCAGGACTTCCTGCATGCTCAGCGAGCATCCTACCAGCTGAGCTGCACCCCGGCCCTGTTCCATTTCTCCCTTAGGCTTTTTGGGATGCCCAGACTGGGGTCTGCTAGCGGGAGTGGCAGATATCCGGGCCAGTGGTCACTGGTTCAGGGCACAGCCCTCTGGCTTCTGGCCTATTCTGAGACAATTTTTGCCTTCTTCAGCCTTCTCAGTGTGTATGTGTGGGGGAGGGGCTGGGGAGTACTGCATCCCATCAAGGATTGGCACAGTTGCTCAGGCATAGACAGGCCTCTGGGAGGGCAGGGCTAGCGTGGGAGGGGGCATCCAAGGTCACAGCTCTTTCCTGGGAGGGGCAGCCTTTTGGTGGTCCTCCCTGGGGCTGGGAGGTAGTAGACAGCTGGGAGTGTGCCAGCCCCGAGATGAGGGCTCTGCCGGAGAATTTGAGGACAGGTGCATTTGTGTTAGCCCAAGGCCCACGGGGAAAGAAGGAAGGCGCTCGTTCATGCTGGAAGGATTATTTATTTTTGTTTAATACCTAATTGTGCCGGGCACAATGGTGGCTCTGTAGACTGATGGTTAGGGTCAGGCTTGAAGTCCTAGAGACATAGGCTGGTTCCAGTCTCATCACTGGCTGGCTGCCTTTGTAACCTTAGATGAGTTTGCTTGTCTAGAATGACTCAGTTTCTTCATGTATAAACAGAGGCAGTGATCATACTTCTACTCTCAAGTGTTTGGAAACAAGTCCACCCAATAGAACTTTTTTTTTAGGTTTTTCAAGACAGGGTTTCTCTGTAGTTTTGGAGCCTGTTCTGGAACTAGCTCTTGTAGACCAGGCTGGCCTCAATTTCAGTTTAATTTTTAAATTATTTATTTTATGTATGTGGGTGTTTTGCCTTCCTGTTTGTGTGCTGCTTGTGTGCCTGGTGCCCGCAGAGGTCAGAAGAGGGCACCAGAGTCCCTAGAACAGGAGATACAGAGCCTGTTGGGAGCCATTGTGTGGGTACTGGGAATGAACCCAGGTCCTCTGGAATATCAGTCAGTGCTCTCAAGTGCTGGGCCTTCTTGCTCTCTCTCTCTCCCCTTCTTTAACTGCTTTTGTGTATGGCATATATACATGACTGTATGTATTATATGCATGTGGAGGTCAGAAGTTGTTGTAAGGTGTCTTCTTCAATCATCATCATCATCATCATCATCATCATCATCATCATTATTTTGGCTTTGAGACAGGGTTTCTCTGTAGCTTTGGAACCTGTCCCTCCACCTGCCTCTGCCTCCAGAGTGCTGGGATTAAAGGCGTGCATCACCACTGCCTGGCTGAAATTTTTTTTCTAGAAATACATTGTTTCAGCTAGGCCTAGTGGGGTTTCAGGATAGTTGGAACTAGATAGAGACCCTGTCTCAAAAAACTAAAACCCAAACCAAAACAAACATCATTGAAACATTTTACCTTCTCCCCCAACCCCACACTAAGTCTTCAAGATGGGTTAAGGGACTGCTAAGGTGTATCAGTGGCAAAGAACACTTGCTGCTCCTGCAGAGAATCTGAGTTCACGTCCCAGCACCCAAGCTGGCAGGCTCATGCCCTTTTCTAGCCTCTGCAGGTACCTGCACATATGTGCATAAGCACACAAACATATACATACATACAAAATAAATTATTTCTTAAGGGATCTGGTTCGGGTTGCATATACACAGGGCGCCCGAATGTTGAGCTTGCCTGGGCTGCCTCACTGCAGGGGCCAGTGGCTCCCATCTGGGACTAGCAGTTGCCACAAAGGTTTGACTGTGAAATGAAGCCTTCAAGGGAGCAGGCAGAATTCCCTTCGGTGCTCAACACGTGAGGGCTGCTCTGGGAGCTATCTGGAGAGGACGGGGAGAAAATAATAGGTTGCTTCAAAGGCACAGACCAGGACAGGGGGTGGGGCGGGTCAAGCAGGGAGATCCACCTGGATCTAAAATGTGTTGCAACAGGGCAGAAAACAGCATTCCCGAGCCAAGAAGAATGGGCAAGACTTTGTTGGCCAGTGCAGAAAGGGCCTTAAAGAGAGCCCTGGAAAGTGCCCAAGTAGCCCTGGAGGGGCTGGTGTGAGCCACAGGGTGTAGCAAGGTTTCTGGATGGCGGTGGTTTGAACCGATCTGAGACAGACACCACTTGAGAACTGGAACCTTCTGGAATATGGATCTAGAGCTGCCAGGCTCCTCTGGTTTGTCAAGGGGAGCCAACAATCTGGATTTTTATGTAAAATCTACTGACTTTTCAAAGTTGGCAACCAACTGAGATTCTTTTGAAATCTTGTGCTCAGCCAAACAAAACACGTCTGCCGGCTCTGGCTTCTGCCTAGTTCTGGTAGAGAACGTGCTGCAGGGTGGGGGGTAGCGGGGAGCCAAAGCTGGGTGTCCTGTGACTAACACAGGGGGCGAGGAGCTAGTGGGCTTGTTTCCTGGATGAGTGACCCTGACTTTCCTCAGGCTAGCAGGAGCCAGAGGAGCAGAAGGTCAGCTGGGTCATTTCAGACTCAGGGAGATGATCTCTAGCATGGTGGGGCTGGGGGTCAAGGAAGAGCAAATTCAGAGTTCCAGGTCTGCCTGGGGCCGGGTTAAGGTACAGGAGCCCTGGGTAAGCTCAGGACAGGTAGCAGTGGCAGACCTCCTCATCCTCTCTGCCCCGTGTCTTTCCACTGACTAGTTTCTCCTGAAAGCCCCCTTCTCACTGCTTCCCAACAAGCTTGAGGCTTCCTGTCCACTCAGACTGACTCTCTAAGCCCTCAGGGCCCAGTTCAAACTCTCGTGAGAACAGATCTAATTGGCCAAGCTAGCTAGGCTAGGTGGCCACCTCTGCCCAATCAGTGTGTTCAAGATATGACAACACAGAAGGAGGTGTCCCCTCAAGTCGCCCTCCAGGCCCACCCTTTCCACCTGGGTTTCAGGGACAGCAGATTTCCTGGAAGGGAGGTCATGCTTGCCCTGGACAGGGTTGGGGGGGGGCTTGTCTGTCTCTCTGCCTGCTCCCTCAGCCCAGGCACCACGCTGGGCCCTGAGACATGCCAAAGTCCTTCTCCCATGAGACTTTGTGCTTTGAACATGAGCCCAGGAGGCAAAGGCCATAGCACCCAGAAACATGAGTGAGGGACACGACACTGGAGAGATACATCTAGAAGTACATCCTCAGGCTGTGGCCACCACAGTCTGTCTGGTGGCTTGTCCTGGAACAGGTGTAGCAGGACTTAAAGGGCACAAGGTTTCTGGTGGCAGAGGAACAACCGAATGTCCTGAGTAAGGAGCCAGATAAACAAAAGGTGCACATCTGTAATCCCAGCTTCTAGGATGAGGAGCCAAGATCGTCAGAGATTCTAGGTCATCTTCAGCCTTTTCATGAGTTCAAGGTTGGGCTATATAAAACCCCGGGGAGGGGTTTGGGGAGAATGAATAAGGACTCAGAATTCTGAGGTCTTTGGGGTCAAAGGATGCTAGAAACTGACTGATATTTTAAGAACCCAGAGGCCTGGAATCTTCCAGGAGCAAACTCTTTGGGTGGGGTGCATGGGAAATCCCCCCCATGGCTGCTGTAGTTGTGAACGTCGTGGAGTTAGCTAGCCCCTGAAAGGCAAGGCAGCTGGGGTCAGCTGGACTGGTGACCCAGGTAGCCTGGTCAGGGTCTTCTGAGGGTCAGTCCCACCTGTGCGCTGGACAGCTGGAGCGGCAGAGACTCCGAGAAGGTCCCTGCTCTATGGTGTGTGGCTGGACCAGAGAAAGTGAGCCAAGTGCAGGGGTGGTCTCAGAGTCTTTAGAGAAGCCTGAGGGGCGGCTGCAAAAGCTTTCGTCTCAGCCCAAAGGCCTCAGGTTCCCCTGCACCACAGCCCTTTGCCCCAGGGCCTCTCCTTACCCTGAGGAGTTTTGTTGTTTTACAAAAGTCCCCCTTCTAAACTGGGTGTGGTGGCCCACACCTTTAATACCTGCACTTGAGCTGCAGAGAAGAGCTGACCTCTGTGAGTTCAAGGTTAGCCAGAGCTATTTAGTGTGTGTGTGTGTGTGTGTGCTTGCAGATTTGCCAAAACGTGCCTGCAGAGAGGCCGGAGGACAGTTGGATTTCTCCTTCCATCTTGGGTTGGGGGTCAGACTTGGGCAGCAAAATCCTTTATCCTGGGCTTCTTAAACAAGGGTTTAAAAAAACGCTGTCCCTGTGGGGAGTGTGGGAGTGCACGACTTTAATTCCAGCACTCCCGAGGTAGAGGCAGGTGGATCTCTGTAAATTCGAGGTTACACAGTGAGTCCCTGACTCAAAAACAACAAAACAACCCAACAATAAAAGCTGTCCACCTATTGGTAATCTCATTTCCATAAACCATTAGGGAAACCTTCCTAACTAGCCGAAAAAACCCAGCCCGTGAGGGCCTGCCGGGTTGGGAGGGGCGGTCTCTGAGTGCTGAGCTGCTTGGGGGAATGCTGGCAATTTTGCGAAACTTAAGTTCTGTGTGTTTGCTGAGCTTGGAACACTAAAACCACAGCAGCTGCCTTTCAAGGAGGCCACCCGCCCCTGGCCCGCCCACCTCCACCGCGTCCTTAGACCCTGGGACCGCGGGTGGCAGCCTTTCAGAAAGAGTGGGGGCGCGGCATGGAGCAGTGGGGGTGCGTGTGTGTCGCCGACCCGCGTGTCTGGGTGCAGGAGGCGCCTTCTCCTTGGAGGCACTTCCGGCCTCAGCAGCAGCCCCCGCTGCCACCGCCGCCGTGCGGCCCACGATGCAGGAGGCCGAGAGGAATCGGGGCGCACTAGGCGCGCGCGCGGCCATCCGTGGAGAGGCCTGCGGGGCGGGGAGCAGGGCCGGGCCTGGGACCCCACCTGGGACACACCCCGTCTCTGGGGGAGGCGCCGTCGGGGGCCGCCGGCTCCCCGCCCCCCGCGGGCCGCCCCGCGCTCCTCCCACCGCCCACCTGCCCCGCCCCGCCTCGCGCGCCAGACGGCCGCGGCGCTCGGTTTCTCCGCTCCCGCGCTCGGTTCCCGGCTCCCGCGCTCGGCTCCGGGCGGCTCGGCGCCATGGGTGAGTGCGACCCGGCGGACGTCTGCTCCCGCCCTGCAGGCCGGCTGGTCGCCAGGGTGGCTCGGAGGGCTCCGCGCGGGGTGGGGGCCGGGCCTGCCCCGGGGAGGGCCTTGCTGGAGCCCGGTGGACGCCGGCCTCTGCACCCGGGGCTGGCTGCAGCTGCCCTGCCCTCGCCCCTGCCCCCTCGCTGCGGCGCCCCAGCCTCCGAGAAGAAAAGGCATCAGCTTGGAGGGGGCCAAACTCATGGTCAGAGATGGACAGCGGGGAACAGAGGTCGCCCCAGGCCTCGGGAAGGGAATGTCTAGCTTCAAAGGGTCTGAGTTTAGTGAACTAGGCTAGGAAGGGCATCCTGGACCCTTGAACCCCTCTTCCCTCCCCGTGGCCCTGCCTGGAATAGCTTAGAAAGTCTGGGGCCCCAGGAGACCATTGAGTTACCCCCCTCCCTCTGGTGGGACTGAGGGAGGGAGTAGCTGATTTCCAAGGACTCCCCCCTGGAATCTGGACAATTTCCCCGGGGAACTGCACAGAAAAAGGCTCTGCAAACAGATTCCCCTGCAGATAAGTTGGCATTTAAAAGAGAAAAGGACACTGACTTCCTTTGAAGGCAGGATTGAGCAGTCTGCCCTACCAGTCCCCTGGTCTGGAGGCCACCAGGGCCCAGGGGAGGGTGGGTCCCCGCCACCATCCATGAACTGATGCCCTCTGCTTCTCCACAGAAGACCAGAGCCCAGCAGAAGAGAAGGGGCTGCGCTGCCAGAACCCAGCCTGCATGGACAAGGGCCGGGCTGCCAAGGTAGGGGACTGGATAGCTTGGGGCAGGGAGGACAAGTTTTCACTTCCCAGGACATCCATGGTCTCCTTGCCAGGGCATAGCGGTGCCCTCTAGATTCAGGGTGGCTGGTTTAGGAGGCGAGAAGGTGTCCATGGCGAGGAACAGTGGAGTGGGGGGACTTTAATCAAAACAAGATCAGCCTCATGGGGTCCTTGTCACTGCCTGAGAAGATGGGAGCCAAGCGGTCCCCAGGGTTTGCTTCGGCACCTGGCCGCACTTCAGACCTGGACTTTGTTCTGGGGTACTGTGGGGCTTGAGTACAGCCGTGGAGATGGCAGAGGGGAGAAGAGGGGGGCCACTGGCCTTGGATAAACTGAGAAGAAGGGAGCCAGGGAGAGAGGTGGCAGCAAGAATATCTTTTGATGCCCTGGGCTCCGTGCCACACGTTTTCTGCGCTTACCCAAGGCTGTGGCAGCTCAGCAGGGAAGGTATTGTCACCTTGCTTTCCAGATGAAGATACCAAGGATCGGAGAGGTCCTGTGACTTGGACAAGGCCCCACACTCCTAGAGGCAGCCCCTTCCTGGCACACATTTGTGTGACAATAGCTCTTGAGAGCTGTAGCAGCCTGCTCCTCTCTTCTGGGGTAGGTCCTGGCCTTAATCCCCTCACCTATGGATAGATGAGGAAACTGAGACTCAGACACGTGAAATGGTTGACCTATGAATACGTGGCCGGCTAGTGGTAGTCTGGGGATCCGAACCCAGGAGTCAGGTGTGCAAAGCCAGCGCCCACGTTCCTACCGCCACGCAGATTGGCCCTGCCAGCTGTGGGGGAGATTTAAAATGCCGCCCCACCGCCACCATTCATCCGGTACAGGAGGCCCATGGTCAGAAGGAACATGAGGACTGTTCTGGGGGTGGAAAGAGAAGGGGGCGGCCTCCAGTTGCCGTGGTCACCAGGCAAGGGGGCGGCAGTGATGTCAGATACAATCTGCTGGCACGGGTGGTGCCTGGCATTGGGCTCTGGTGTTGGCTGGCTGCCTCTCCCCCAGATTGGCAAGCAAGCTGGCCAGTTCTCCCTCAGCACATCTGCTGGGAGCCTGAAGCATCTGTCCTGAAGGGGTGACAGAGGGACAAGACACACTGTCCCACCCCCCACAGGGCCCCAAGTGGCACGAGAAGAGGGCTGGTCTCAGCAGCTGGCCCTCTGTAGCCTTCAGACATACCCTCGCCTGCTGGGTTTCAGCTCAGCTCCTTTGTAACGATGGGGTCATCTCTGGCAAGGAGAGGATACCCTGACGGAAGTGGAGGTATGGGCGGTAACAGGAAGAAAGCAGGAGTGGACCAGGGAAGGGGATGATGAGATAGATAGAGAGGAATGTGGAGGCAGAGAGGACAGGGACAGGGTTCGGGGAGAGAATGACGAAGATTGTTGTTGGTGCTTTGACTTAGCACTGTGGTGATGTACCAGGTGCCGTGGAGAAGCTCAGGCTCAGAGAGGCAAAGGAACCTGCCTACGTGGTGGAGCTTGCCCCAGGGTGAGACTCTCTGAGGACAAGGTCTCAATCTCCAGCTGCACCAGGAGCTGCTAGCAGGAAAGGCCGTCTGCAGACAGGGCTGCACCTGAGTCTGGTGGGGGCTCCCTTGGGTGCTGGGACTTCTGAGATCTGCCTCACCCCGGCTTTCCGTCTCTGGAACTCATTGGAGCCAGGGTAACCATGGTGGACTTTCTTGAGTCAACTCTGGTCCTGGGAATAGGCGGTGTGGAGACAGAGAACAGAGTGAGCAGGGGAGGGGTGTTGGGAGAGTGGTCCCTAGAGGACAGACCCTGAAGAGAAGGAAGGTGGGCTGCATTAGGAGCACTCTACGTGTCCTGTCCTGAGTGGCAGGGCTGTATGCCGTGGAGACCCTAAAGAGACGTGGTACTGCTTCTCCTTGTCCAGGATGAGGATGCATACATAGCTCATACTGTCGAGTTCCAGGATTTCTTTGCAATTGTCTGACCCTGGGCAGGCCAGTGCGCCTCTTTCAGTTGTCCGGGATGAAAAGAAGCCCCTTGTGTAGCATGCTTAGTGCAGTGCCCGGTGTGCATGCCATGGCGTATGGGAATGCTCGATGCCATCATGGACTTCATCCGTACTGTGTGGGGGGAATCAGCAAGCCTATCTCCCAGGCTTTGGGTGTGCCCTCTGTCTCTCCCTGAGAGAGAGACTTCACAGGGCTCCATACCAGACTCTGCCCGATAAGTGCATATTACACACTGGGGGTGGGGGGTGACCAAGGCAGGTGAGTGTCATGGGTGTCCTTAGCCCTCCCACAAAATAGCCGTAGGGCGGTGACTGATGCCCTGTTCTTTGCTGGGCCTCCTTGTGGCAAGCGTTCTGGTAAGTCTGCTCCGCAATTTGGGTCATAAGGGGACATGGCAGAGGGCCGATACTGGACCACTGAAGGATTTGGGAATATTGACGTAGAAGCTGTGTTTGCTCAGAATCCTACGCTAGCCCCAGCGTGTGCCTTATGCCAGCAGCCCACTCTGGGTGGTAGAGGCAACTCCATTTCCGCAGAGTGACCAACACGCTGTGCCGATGACTCGTCAGGGCCGGGCCTGAGCCTCAGTCAGGACTTCCTGCTCTAGGGTCCCACACAGCCACCAGGGAGAGAGGTGATGCTTTCTGCTTTGCTCTTTAGGGCCTGGCTAGGGAGGCGAGATTTGATTCTATATAGAGACGTTTTCAACGTCTGGAGCTGTTCCTCCATTGTCTAGTCATGAGCCCCCCCCCCCCCCCGTCCTTGAGCGTATTCAAGCAGATGAGGAGCCTAGGATTGATGGAGTGGGTATAGATGTAACCCCCAGAGTTCTCAGTGTTGTGGAGTGGAGAAAGGAGTAATCTGGGGTTGTGTCCAGGTGAAGGCCTGTGTCCTCGGGGCCGAAGGAGAGAGTGAACTGCACCTGTGATGTCCCTGAGCAGGGGTAGGTGGGATGCCATGAGCAAGGTGACAGGATTGGCCTGTTCTCTGGGCAGTGCTTTGGGAGTGAGAGGCAGGATACCAGCTTCCCTTGGGAATGGCCAGGTTTGGGGGCTTTTGGAGGTGATGGTCCTTTTAGAGGCTGGTCAGCTGTGAGCTGGTGGTGGTCCTGTCACTGCTGAACAGGGCAGGACCAGAGAAGCCATGAGTGTCGATTGCCTAGGCTGTGGCTAAATAATCTGAGGGAAGCAATTGAAAACTCGGGGCACCTGCCCAGCAAGTAAGATCAGAGGAGAGGAGTTGCCTGGTGGAGTCCAGTTCCACAGAGCCAGTGCTGGTAGTTGGAACCCCAGCTCTACCCTTCTGTGGTAAGGAAAGAAGGTTGGGTTGTTTGCTCCACTGTGGCTCTCTACCCCCCAGTCCTAAGTAAGTTACAGGCTGCTGAGAGAGGAGAGCTACAATCCACCCAAGGGTGACAGGCATGGGCCAATTGCAAAGGGCCCCAGCCAGGCATGATAGTACATGCCTGTAATTATAGTATTCAAGAGGTTGAGGCAGGAGGATTATTGTGAGTTTGAGGCTGGCCTAGGATGGATACATAGCAAGACCTTTTATTAAAAAAGAAAAAAAAAGCAGGGCTAGAGAGATGGCGCAGTGATTAAGAGCACTGGCTGTTCTTGCAGAGGATCCAGGTTCAATTCCCAGCACCCACATGGTAGCTCACAACTGTCTGTATCTCCAGTTTCAGGAGATCTGGCACCCTCACACAAACACATGCAGGCAAAACATCAATGCACATAAAAATAAATAAATCTTTAATAAATAAAAAAGCATAGAGGAGAGGGAGACTGGAGAGATGGCTCAGGGGTTACAGCACTGGCTGCTCTTGGAGAGGACTGGGTTCTATTGCCAGCATTACATGGTGGATCACAACATGGGGGCTAACACCCTAGTCTCTTCTCCAGCACCAGGCACACACCTGGTGCACATATATACATGCTGACAAAACATTCCCACACATAAAAATAAAAACAACACACCAGGTGTGGTCGCTTGCCTTTAATCCTAGCATTCAGAATACTAAGGAGAACTCGTGAGTTCAAAGCTAGCCTAGTCTACATAGAGAGTTCTAGGCCAGCTAGGGTTATACAATGAAATCCTCTCCAAAAGGGGGTAAGGTGACTGGAGAGATGGTTCATTGGTTAAGAGCTCTGGCTTCTCTTGCAGAGAACCTGGATCCAGTTCCCAGCACCCCAATGGCAGCTCACAACTGTCTATAACTCCCGTTCCAAGGGATCTGACACCCTCTTCTGACCTGTGTGGGCACCAAGCACACCTGTGGTGCACATACGTACATGCAGATGAAATACTTACACGTCAAATAGAAATCAATGCATGTTTTTTGTAAGGACCCAGAGAGAGGCAGGCACACCTCTGGGACACCCTGTTCAGATACCCAGAAGCCAGTCTGATTTGAGGCCGTTTCCTCATCGACTCAGGCTGCGGGTGCTTCAGCCTGCTCCCCTGCTTGCTCCTGTCGGGACAGCTTGTCACAGCCCCTCCTCTCCCTGTGTCCTCTCTTGAAACCCAGGTGAAGGACCGGGGACTCTGACTGCTATAGATGGGTGGAGTGCCAGCCTGTCATATGCCATGAAGCCCACTCTTCACTCCTGGTATCCAGGATCCTAGCTTATCCCCCAGAGCCACCGCTTGGCCTCCTGCCACCCTCTGGTTGGTGAGCAGGATTTTGCTGTGACACCTTATGTCTCAGCCTGATGGGTGAGTCAGGGCCCGTGTCTGCTGTTCTCCTTGCTCTGGGCTCTGTGCACCTCTGGGTTTGACGTGTGTAGCTCAAGCCTGGGCTATAAGGAGGAGGCAGTGTCATCCCTCAGTGGTCCAGGTTAGGGGGCCTCACAAGGCCCGCAGTTCCCTGCTTATGGTTCCCGTTGACACCTCTCTTCTTATTTAATGAGGGAATGTGCTCAAACACTGCTCCTGCGCCATGAGGAGTCTGACCGTGGGGTGAGGGCCACTGGCTAGTGAGGGTGGGGATGTAGGGAATGACCCTGTCCCATGCGGGAATCCCGATTGGTCTCAGATGAAAAGGTCCCTGGGGGCCAGCAGGGGTCGCAAGAGGCTGTGCCTCAGGCTGCCTGATGAACCAATGAATGAGACCAATCTGCCAGTCTTGGTGGGAGACAGGGAAAGAGAAGTCTAAGGGTCCCTAGGCCCTACAAATGCTTCCCCTTCCTTGGGTGACCCTCCTCAGTGACCTTGCTCTTGGGTTTTTACTGTTCCTGGGTCCCACATCAAGGTCCAGTGCCTACTAGGACACAACAGCTGTTGTGGCACATTCTAGTGGTGGCCGGCCAGCGCTGCCTTCACGCGGTGAGAAGATTGCTGCCGCTGGGCGAGAGCAGGGCTAGGTGGGGCACAAAATCTCTAAGAATTCCTTCCCCATGATCCTCTGGAGCGCCACTGGTGAAGCAGGTCCCTGGAATCCGGGTGCTGCCTTAGGGGGGTAAAACTCACAGACCGCGGCCCAGCCGGGACCTTGGCTAAGGAAGGGGTCTGTGCTGAGGGAGCTGTAGTCTGGCTTCTGCTCCTGTGCCATCTGTCTAAGGTCAGGCTCTGCCTCCAAGCAGGACTGGAGACCCATAGGACAAAAGGGTGAGGCCCAGCCTTCGGGAAAGGAAGAGGCCCGTGAACCGCCTGTAGTCAGAGCGGCCTGGCAGAGCCACCCCACCCTGACTGGCCTGCCCACGCATGCAGGCTCCACCCTTGGATATCTGAGGTGGCGGGTAGAGCCCTGGGCCATCTCTCAGGGGAGCCCAGCCCTGCTAGAGAAGCCTAGGGCAAGTGTGTCTTTCAGACAAGAACCCCGGCTGCTGTTTTTGGGGCCGTCTGCTGTGTGCCGAGCACCGAGCTGGCTCCGCGTCCTGCCCCAGATCCATAGTTCCTACTGGATCCAGAACTCCTCTTATTCCAGGCTGGCCCTGTGTGGACCATCGATGGCCACAGAATTCTCTGACTTTCTGGGGTTGGGGAAAGTGTCCTAGAGAGGAAAGTGCCTGCTTGGGGTGCCTCAGAGACTCCAATATTTATCATCTTCTGCATCTGGTTTCTGGGTATCAGTTTCAGCAAGGCAGCCCTGACTCACACCCTGGAGCCAGGCTGGTCTGGAAAGGGGCCCCCTTCCTCAGGGAGCCAAGGGCCAGGACCTCAGGTCTGCCCCTTAGCTCCTTGCAGTCTGTTAGGAGGGAGGCCTTTCCCCTTTCATGGCAGGAACTTTGGCTCTTTCCCTCACCCCCACTCTGTCACTAACTTGACCCTACGTTCTGGTCAAGGGGCAGCAGTTCCTGGTCCCCTAAGCAGCCCTCCACCCCCCCCCCGCAGTTCCTGGTCCCCTAAGCAGCCCTCCACCCCCCCTCCCCACAAGCTAGAATAGCCAAGACAGAGAATGACAAGAGCCCAGTCACTCGGAAGTCCTCTTGAGGTAAAATGTCTTGGCTCCAGTGATCTTTACTTTCCGGGACTTAGTTACCCCCATACCATTGGGATCCCTCCAAGCTGTCTTTGAGCTCTGCTTTCTTCTCAAGAAGGTAGTCTTCAAGACCTTGTCCAAACCACCACTTAGCCTGTGCTATGCCCCTGCCCCACCCTGGGCCTGGGCTGTGGGCAGCAGTTCCAAGCACAGACGTGCATTTGCCGACTCCTTGGGGAACCTGCTGCCTCTCGGGCCTTAACTTCTTCCTGTTAAGTTGGGGACAGTCACTGTCTCCACAGTCTGAGTGGGATTTGATGCTCAAACTCCTGGACAGGAAGTTGGGAGGACTCAGTGGAAGGCAGCAGCTGTCTGACCACGGGGCAGGCTGAGGACCACCAGAATTTGAATGGAAGCTCATCTTTCTGAGGCCAGCAGGCCCAAGGTCACCTATAGGTTCCAGGAAGAGGGAGAAATCCTTTTAGTTAAGCTGTGGGGAAGGCTCTGGTTGACCCTTGGCCCCAGGTGGGATAACCTCCCTGAGAACTTCTCTGTCCCAAGTTCTTCGTTAGCTGAAGACCCTTCCTTTGCTTTTCTTTGTTTGTTGCTCTTGCTTGTGGTTGTGTGCTGAAGGCCAAGGACACCGAGTGAGCCAGAGAGCTAGGCCGCTGGCCTCTGCAGGAAAGAATGACGGAGAACAAGGAAGCAGAATAATGTCATGTTATAAGAAAGCTAAGAAGGGATTCATTTGACCTTAGGGACTAAGGAGGAGGCCACGGCGTTATTTTTGAGAGTCCTTTGGGGAGGTAGGGTTGGGGCCCTGTGCCAATTGAGAGCACATACAGTTCTGTACGGAGGGGTGAGGGCTCTGAGCTTGGGGAGCCCTAGGGCTGTCAGCCAGAAGGCCAGAGGACAGATGACTACATGGGACCACCTAGGAGATAAGGGCAATCAGTTTCTGGTGAGATTTTTTGTTTTGGTTTTCAGGGGAGTTACTCGTAGATGGTGAGTGATCTGGCTTTGGGGATAAAGGTAGCCCTTGAAGTGAATGCTTAATTGCTGCCCTAAGAACCATCTCAGAAGTCCCTGCTTCCTGCCGTCTTCCACGGTGTCAGATGCAAGGGCTATCTAGGAGGTAGATGTGCCAGTGGCAGTATGTGCTCCTCAGAGGGGACTGAGGAGTGCCCACAGAAGCGATGCCACAACCTGAGTCAAAGGTCTGGGTTTAAGCCAGGCATGGTGGCTCACTCCTATAATCCCAACGCTTAAGAGGCTGAGGTAGGGGGCTGGAGAGATGGCTTAGCAGTTAAGAGCACTGGCTGTTCTTCCAGAGGACCTGGGTTCAATTCCCAGCACCCACATAGCAGCTCACAGCTGTCTGTATCGCCAGTTCCAGGGCATCTGACACCGTCATACCTGTGCATATAAAAATATAAAATAAAATAAAAGAGGTTGAGGTAGGAGGATTGGCTCAAATTCAAGGCCAACCTTGGCTGGCTACAAGAGTGAGATCCTGTCTTTGAACAATGCTCTGTTAACAAAGCAGGGCTTGGATATAGTTCCATCAGTAGAAGCTTGCCTAGCACTCGGTTCCCAGAATTGGGGAACCAGGTGTGGGTCTCTAGAATAGCGGAATTTATAGAATGAATCTCTTTCTATATACAGAATCACTATGCGCCAGCTGATCCAATCATGGCGGGCTGTGACTGGAAAGTCCAGGAGTTCACAAGACTGACTTTCTCAGCCGGTCTATGGTAGACTCTGGAATCCTGAAGGAGTCTTAGTGCCAGGAAAGGAATGGACTTGCTAGTAGGCAAAGACTTCCTCCTTCCGTGCCCTTCTTTGGGCTTCCAGCAGGAGGTATGACCCAGATCAAAGATGTATCTTCCTGCCTCAAAGGTCTGGACTGGAGGTGGATTCATCTCCTTCAAACCAAGCAAACCATCATCTCACATGTGTGTCCTCCGTTTCTGGGTTGTAGTTCACTCCAGATGTAGTCAGGTTGACGACTGACAACCATTAATAACGCTCGTGGCCAGGCGGTGGTGGCGTGGGCTTTTAATCCCAGCACTCGAAATCCCTGTCTCTAAAAACAAAATTGAAACAACAGCAGCAACAACAACAAAAAAAATTAGCGCCCACCGTGGTGATCGCAGCTTTCTGGAGTTTCTGGAGACCCTGTCTCGAGGCCATTCTCAGCTACCCAGTGAGTTCTTGTATGAACCAGTCTGGGCTTAGCCATGACTCTGCACTTGTTTTTTTAGTCTGCTTTATCCCCTGGGTAACGGGAAGGGATAATAGTGGTGTCATCCGCACCCCTCAGCTGGGAGGTTTTGGAGCTTGCCTTTAATCCCAGCACCCAGGCAGAGGCAGGCGGATCTCTGAGTTTGAGGCTAGATTGATTTACAAAGCGCGTTCCAAGACATCCAGGACTGTTACACAGATCAACCCTGTCTTGAAAAACCAAAACCAACCAACCAAAAAAATAGTGTGCCCCCCCCCCCCTTCCTTGGAATGAGTGTAGAAACCCTTGCTAACCAGAGTGGAGACAGTCCCACCCCCATGGGGGTGGGGGGAGAGCTGGCGGCTTGTCATGTTGTGTTGAGCGCCCTCTGGCGTCAGTGCCCCGTCCTAGCAATACCAGTGACCTCCCGCGAAAGCCTGCCTGGCTGAGGGTTTTCCCTGGCCCAACTCCCGGGGGACAGCTGAAGATTGCCCAGCTCCTCCACTCTTTCTCACCAGCCCTCCTCCCACCTCCCGCTTCTCTCCCAGGTCAGGTGTTGCCTTGGAGTCTCTACCTCTGCCCCTGGAGCAGAGATCCCCAGGCTCTTGCTTGGGGTTTATGTGTGGGTGTGTCTGGTGTGGGTCCCCTAGAACCTTGCATGGAGCTGGCATGGGACTCAACACAGGATGCAACAAGATGCCAGAGTCCCAGCAAAGAGTTGGCCCAGGGCGGGATCCTAAGGGATTTGATCCTTAAACCTGCTGCACCCGTCTTGTGCTGTGTCTCGAGCCCCTGGGGTGGGCTCAGTCCCAGAGGCAGGGTCTCCAAGCTGTACTCAAAGCTGAGTGGCTCTGCCTGGGAGTGGCTGGGGTTCCGCGGGGTGTCACCGATCCAGCCACCCCCTCCCAGGCGCGACTGCACAATGGCAGGAAGCGGGGCTGCGCGCTTTGTCCTGAGCGCAGTGCAGACCGCCGCTTCCTCCAGCCACCATGGGGACAGGACCCGGCGTCTCCGGGCGCCGAGCAGCAACCAGGCCGGGCTCCGAGCT
Source organism: Microtus oregoni (assembly GCF_018167655.1). Taxonomy (NCBI): domain Eukaryota; kingdom Metazoa; phylum Chordata; class Mammalia; order Rodentia; family Cricetidae; genus Microtus; species Microtus oregoni. Next base: position 43,963 of record NW_024544977.1, read on the forward strand.
GCCCTCCCCAGACTCCCAGTCCCCCTGGGTCGGGGGTCACACCCGCAGCAGCGACAGCCAGGTAGGGGGGCGTGGGTGGGCCAAAGACTAGCGGGTACGCTTAACTGGGTCCTCTCTGTCCCCCACTCCAGAGGGCCAGGGTGGCTGAACCTGTGAACTGTATACAGCTGGGAGTGGGGGCTTGAGAGGGGGGTCCCCACCTTGGGATTAAGAAGCTGGTGGGCAGAGATGCCCCTCAACCCCTGGGCCTTTTGTGTTTGCTGCCTCCGGACACACCTGTGGGGCCCAAGCCGCCCCTCCCCCCTTCCTTCCTCTGTCCCACACCCTCTGCCACTCAGGCCCTGCTTCTCCTGCCCTTAGTCTCGGCCCCTGTGTGAGCAGAGAGCCTGTTTTCCGAGCTCTGTGCCCTGGCCTAGGAGTGGGGTGGAAGGGGGATGGTTGTGTCCTCTGTGTGTGTGTGTCTGTCTCCAGAGGAACTTCCCTACCGACATGCTGACTTTCTCCTGTGGAGTGGGGTGCTGTTTCATATGGAGGTGGGTTTGGAGGACAGTAAGGAAGTCGGGGGATTCTAGGAAGAAAGATCAGAGAGTCTAGCGCCAGGAAGGAGCCTACTTTAGTTAGTGCTGGGAGACTCTGTTACTTGGCAAGAGGGATATGAGGAAGTGGGAAGGCTACCCAAGAGGGCTTTGCCAGGCCCAGCCTCAACCTCTGATCTGAGCCTGCGATTTTCTCTGGCTATTCCAGAACAGCCTGCTTACTTTGTATGGAAACTCAGGTTCAGTTCCTGCAAACTGACTCTGTGGGTCCCTTGAACCTACACTATAGGCCAGGAGAGGTGGAGGCAGCAATCGCTGCCATGTCCGATGCATCAGCCAGAAGGCACTGAACAAATCCGCTCTTGCTCCTGCACTTTCGCTTTTGAGACAGAGTCTCACTGGGTATCTCTGGTTGTTCTGGAATCACTATGAATAGCAGACTGGTTTTGAACTCAGAGATCTCCCAGACTCTGTGTCCAGAGTGTTGGGCATAAAGGCCTGAGCCACCTCGTCCTGCCCGAATCTGCTGTCTTGATATTGACTTAATTTAAAAACAGAATCCTGGCCCCTAATTGGGAACCCTTCTCCTGAACACACGACTTAGAGCAGTGCTTACTGTCTGCCACACTGAGCCAGAACCAGGCTTAGCTGGTGTATAGGCTGAAGTTATCCTAGTCAGCAGCGGGGCTAGAGCCAGAAGCCTGGCAGTGCCTGACAAAGATTGAAGGGGAGCAGGTGTCTCCCCCCCAGATCACTGTCAGGAGGAGGCTCTTGAAGCTGGGAGGCCCCTAACTAAACAAAGCCAGGCTGTTCTCTGCCTTCCCTGGGATTTGTGGCTGTAGGCAGGTACGTGTTTTCCTGCCTTCATTAGCAGTGGATTAACACAGGAACTGGAACTGGCTACCCGCTGTCCGGAATCTGGGTCATCATAATGTCCATTGCTGCCAATGCACAGGACTCAGTTCCTGTCATCTCCCCTGGGGCAAGTGGGCCGCCTGCCGACGGTCCTTTCTGGGGGAGAGGAGAGACACAAGAGCCCGAACACCAAGCCTCACACTCAGATTGGTTTCTTCCTGGGAGCCACCCTCCCTCAAGGCTAACTCGGGTCCACCTCCCCCTCCCATTTATTTCTCCATTGTCTGGTACCTGGCAGTGGCAGGAAAGAGGCTAATCTGTGGTCTGGCGTTCCACACCCTGGCTTCAAGCCCTGGCTCTGCTGGGTGTGCAACCTTTGGCAGTTTGTCTTCTGAGCTTTACCTGTATAAAGGAGGTTGAGAGGAAATGACAGAGAAGACTTGAACGCAGCCCCTGGAAAGGAGCTCTGACTTTCCCCTACTTCCCTGCCACTCCCCACTTCCGTCCCTTCCTCCGCTGTCTCAGCCATTTTCCGTCTGTCTGTCATCTTGGACGTCTCTGTTCAGGTACTCTCAACCAAACACCCTCCAGCATCTAACTAATAAACCATACAAGTACTGAGCTGGCAAGATGGCCCTGTGGGGGAAAGGCACTTGCCACAAAAGCTGACAGCCTGGGTGTGTCTAGGCCTGGAGATAGGCTTTTGAGTCGGGTAGACTAAAATACGAGTCCTTGTGGGGCTCACTGTGTGGCGGCACCAGGGTGGAATATTCAGGAGAGGAAGGGAGCAGGGTTGCCAGGCTGGAGACAAGGTAAAGGGAGGAACATTAGCATCACAGGCTCTGTTGGGGACTTTCTGTTCTTACTCAGAGTGAGGAAGAGTCACTGAGGGTTCTGAGTGGATATGCTGTGAGTCCCTCTGACCACCCATGGACAGCCAACCAGCTAGGGGCTGGGGAGTTAGCAGGCTAGGATTCCATTTTTCTGAGATACCATCAGGGCATCAGCATGAAGGCTCAGCTATTAAAAGCACTGGCTACTCTTCCAAAGGACACAAGTTTGAGTCCTTCCTAGCCCCTCAAGTAGTGGCTTACAAGCACACCTGCAACTCCATTTCCAAGGGACCTGGCGCCCTCTTCTGGTCTCTGTGGAAACTGCATGCTCACGGTACACATGTTACACATGCAAGCAGGCAAAACACTCACATGCATGACATAAAATGAACCTATAAAAACAAAAAGGGAAACAGCAGGGTCGTTCTCACCTACGTAGTAAGTTGCAGGCCAGCTGGGGTACACGAGAGCCTCTTATCCCTCCCTTTCCTGCCCAGGACAAAGAAAAGGGAAATCCCTGTAGCCTGCACCACGGCAGGAGTGATTGATTCAGGCACAAACCATCAGTGTTTGTGGTCACCCTTGAGGTGACCGGAGATGATGGCAGATTCAGTGTGAGCCATTAACTCTTTGCTAACTACCAGGAGCAGGTAGAGGGCGAGGTGGCGGTTAGGAGCACTGGCTGCTCTTCGGAGAGACCTGGTTCAGTGCCTAGCACGCACGCTGGGTGGCTTGAAACCACCAACCTGAAACTCTTCTACACTCCCACTCTCCCCGCCCCCTCACACTCACACTCACTCACTTTCCTGGCCTCCATGTGTGTGCACGACACACACACACACACACACTGTAAGGAGGAAAGGGGCTTTAGGGAGATTCCCCAAGTGATCTCTATATCCAGTGTTCTGATGAAAAGAATCAGTGATGTTCTGTCCTGGCAAACATTCAGACACCTCCAGAGAGTCAATGTTATGAGTAAAAAAAGAGAAGCAAATGAAGATTCTTGTGTGAGCCTAGATTTCCAGTCGGGTTCAGGGTGGGAGGGTTTGCGAAGGCCTTGATCCTGTTGGGAGAGGACGTGTGAGCACAGAGGACAATAGTTGGACTCTGTCAAGGTTTGGACATTGTGTGGGGTTTTGAGGAAAATCTTGCCGGCACAAGTCCCAGCTATTTGGAAGGCTGAGGCAGGGGGATCATTTGTACCCAGCCTGGGCATTGCAGGAAATAACCTGTTTCTAAGTCAATAAATCTATACATAAACAAGAAAGGGGAGCTGGTGTACCAGATGACCCAGAAGGTAAGAGTGCTTGCTGGGAGAGGCTCATGACCCTTCGCAATCCCTGAAACCCACAGTGAAGGGTAGAGAATTCTTTTTTGGTTGTTTTGTTAGTTTTTTGAGACAGGGTTTCCCTGTGTTCCCTGAAACCCACAGTGCAAGGTAGAGAATTCTTTTTTTGTTGTTTTGTTTGTTTTTTGAGACAGGGTTTCCCTGTGTAACAGTACTAGCTGTCCTGGAACTAGCTCTGTAGACCAGGCTGGCCTTGAACTCAGAAATCCATCTGACTCTGCCTCTTGAGTACTGGGATTTAAGGCATGTGCCATTACCACCCTCGAGAATTTCTTCCTAAAGGTTCTTTCCTGATCTGCGCGCGCGCGTGCACACACACACACACACACACACACACACACGCACACCTTTAATCCCAGCAGGCAGGCAGATCTCTTGAGTTCGAGGACAGTCTGGTCTATGGAGTGAGTTTCAGAACAGCCAGAACTGTTACACAGAGGAACCCTGTCTTGTCTTGAAAAAAAAAAAAAAAGAAAGAAAAGAAAAGGACATCAGCTAGGACTGGTGGTACAGGCCTGTCATCCTAGGTCCTGTAGGGCAGCGTCAGGAGGAGGATCACAGGTTCTTGCAGCTTGGTGAGGCCGAGAAGAGAGTAGAGAGGAATGCTTCATGGTTGAGGACTTACTGGGCTCTTGGTACTCAGGGCCGTGTGGGATTTCTGCACCAGAGACACAAAGGATGAGAGGAGGCAGATAGTCTCAGAATCCAGAAGGCTGAACTATTCTTTTTTTTTTTTTAAATATTTATTTATTTATTTATTATGTATACAATATTCTGTCTGTATGCCTGAAGGCCAGAAGAGGGCACCAGACCTCTTTACAGATGGTTGTGAGCCACCATGTGGTTGCTGGGAATTGAACTCAGGACCTTTGGAAGAGCAGGCAATGCTCTTAACCACTGAGCCATCTCTCCAGCCCCCGGCTGAACTATTCTTAGAACTCTCTGTGGGCTTGAACTATTTTAAGATGAAAACTGGGGGAGAGCCAGGCACCGTGGCTCACGCCTGTAATACCAGCACTAGGGAGGCTGAGGCAGGAGGATTGCTTTGAATTTGAGGCCTGCCTGAACTATAGAGCGAGGCCCTATCTAGTACTCCCACCATCTCAAAACGAGAAACCTCTGATAACCCAGATCTGTCACAAGGCCAAGGCAGGGAGAGTGGAGAATTGCATTTAAGCCGTGAAGACGGATCCTGTGCGGCTTTCCCTGAAAGGGTGAGGTGAGCAGATGTGTGCCCAGGACTGTCTCTAAGGCGGAGGGGTAGCCTGCCCTGTGCTGAGGGAGGGAAACCTGACCATTCAGGAAATGGGAGGTCTGGGGTGAAAGTGTGAGGGCAGATCTGGGAGGAGGAGCTGGCAGCAGATTGGATCAGGGCCAATCATAGGAAGACCCGATTGCCCTGGGTGTGGACATGGTTGGAGGCTGTGGGCTTCTTGCTAGCTTCTGGTTTTTGTTTTGTTTTTTTGATATTTTTAAAAATTTTTGTGGAAAAGCAGGAGGCGAAGCGGGTCTGCATTGGGGCCAGGCCATTTCCTAGGCCTTGGGCAGTTAGAAGGTTACAAAGCCGACAGGTCTCTAGGAAGGGGGAGGAAGAGATAAATATAGATAAATATGATAGATACAAATCTAGTCTCCAGGCCGGTGTGTGTGTGTGGGCATGCGCGTGTGAGCCACAGCACCTGCTTTGGACTCCTCGGGAGCTCCGCGTGTCTGTAGCAATCTGGGTGGAATCTACTATTCGAGACTCAGGCAGACCGCAGAGCCAAGAGCCGAGGGTCCAAGCAGCCAGACTTTGATGCTAATCACAGCTTAAGGTGTTCTGATACTGACTGAAGAAGTCTCAAGCATCTTTCCGAGGGCTCTTCCTGCCAGAAAGGTCCGGTAGCCCCTGCCCCACCGTTGATCCTTTGAAGTCTCAGGAGCAGGGCTTGTTTTTCGCTCATTCCTTGGAAACAGGCAGTGGGTGCCCGGGGAAGGCTGTCCAGATGACTCGGCTAAGGGGAGCAGAGGGCCTCTCATGGAGAAGATGGTGGACGACCACAGCAGTGGTCTGAGTGTTGGTGTGTCTCTCTGGAGCGCATTCTGACTGTACCTTTCACCCACAGGTATGCCACCATGCTGATTGCCAGCAGCTACACCGCCGGGGGCCCCTCAACCTGTGTGAGGCCTGTGACAGCAAGTTCCACAGCGCCATGCACTATGATGGACATGTTCGCTTTGACCTGCCCCCGCAAGGTAAGCCCGAGAGCAGACCTGGCCTCTAGAAGTCAGGGCAGCTCAGAATTCCCTCGCTTGGTGGAAGTGGTGCTTGGTTAGCTATTGGAACCCTGGTAGGGAGGGCCACGTGAAGAACACAAGAACGAAATACAAATTTACAGATAAATCTCCTTACCTCCTGCAGCTGTCCCTGCCGCTGGCCAGGGTCAGCACAGGAGCTCCCTTTCTTCCTCATTCTGCCCATCTTTGAGGCCAGCAGCTTCTGGGCGAACTCTCCATACCAGGCCACTGGCCTAGGAGAGCAGGTTGGTGGCCACTGTGGTTGGAAAGAACTTGGGGAAGGGAATCAGAAACCTCTCTGTTAAGAATATTTTCTAACGCGAGCTCTTTGCCGACACAAAATCCCAATCAAACCAAATTAAAAGATACCCAGGTTTAATTGGACTCCTGTGCCCTCAGGTGGCCCAAGGGGAACCGGAAAGCTGTCAACACGACCACAAGGGGGAGGGGCGGGGGGGCAGGACCACATATTTTTTCTTTTGGGGAAGCAGTTTAAATAGCCATGGGGAAGTGGTCTTGACCTTTCCTGGGGAGGGGTCAAGGTTCAAGGGGCACAGGGGTAGGGCCTCCAAAGATGGAGGCCAGAGACTGGGATTTACATACCAGACTGTTTGTATAAGGGGTGATAGGAAGCTGAGGTGATACTTATGACCAACGTTTAGGCTCTCTTTGGAAAAGGGGCGTTGACTCAAGTCTGGCTACTTCCTGCGGGCACGGGAGACGTGTGGGTGGGGAGAGCTGGGTGTTGGTGGGTCCACACAGCGAGAGGTGTGGCTGGAAAGGCATCCTGTACACTGTCATCCTGGAGATGCATCCCAGGCATCTGCTTCTTGAAGGAGATAAGAAGGCAGGTGTCTACGAGAAAAAAAATTGTTATTACCTTTCTTGTTTGCATCACCAAAGATGAGTGTGCCAGGATGAGGAGCAGGTAGGCCCTTCATTGTGGCATCCACCGGAGGGTGGAAGGTCCTAACTGCTGGACAGACCAAGTGTCCTGAGTAGGTGCCCACTTGAGCCTAGAGAGTTGATACCAGCATGGGTGTCCCAAGAGCTTGGCAGCTGAGGGGGTGGTGAGGATTACTGTGTGAGGCCCTGTCCATCGAGGTTCGAGAGACCTAGGAGTTAATTGTTTGAGGAGCACTCTTGTCCTCTGGGGAGAACGGGGCAGGTTTAGGGACATTAGGGTCCATTGGTGTGGTGGCAGGGAGACAACTGTCAGCGTGTGAACGGAGAAGGGACCTTAAAAGGGAGAGGTAGGGTAGGTACCCCGCCAGTGGAGGAGTTTGGACTGGGAGGTGATGGTTAAGGAGAAAGGGCCTTCCATAAAGCAGCTCAAAAGGGCTCAGGCCCTAGGGGAACGTGGCCCTGAGGTGAGTAAGGGCAATGGGGAGAAGGGAGGGCCAAGATAACCTGAGTTCTATGGAGAGCTTGATTAGCTGTTGTTTGATGAGCCCATTGGCCCTCTTGACCTTTCCCGAGGATTGTGGATGGTAGGGGTGTGGCATTTCCAGGAGATATTGAGAGCTTCTGACATAAGCTCCACATCCCTGGAAGTGAAGGCTGGCCCATCACCCGTCTGGATGGTCCGTGGGATCGTCCCAGGAATGATGTGGTCCAGGAGTACCTGAGCCACCACATCTGCCGTTTCCCTGGAGGCCGGAAGCGCTTCTATCCATCCTGTAAAAGTGTACGGAGTTTTTTTTTTTAAATATTTATTTATTTATTATGTATACAATATTCTGTCTGTATGCCTGAAGGCCAGAAGAGGGCGCCAGACCTCTTTACAGATGGTTGTGAGCCACCATGTGGTTGCTGGGAATTGAACTCAGGACCTTTGGAAGAGCAGGCAATGCTCCTAACCACTGAGCCATCTCTCCAGCCCCAGATACGGAGTTTTTTATGAGTAGGCATATGGGTGAAATCAACCTGCCAATATTCACCTGGTCGGTGTCCACGAAGCTGGTGTAGAGACTGACGTATGTGGAGAGCCCACTGTGGGTTGGTCTGGCAGGAGTGAACCTGTGAAATACGATGTCAGAGATGGGTGGGGTCAAACTCCAAGAAGCAGAACAAAGCTTTAGGGCCCATGTGTAAGGTCTGGTGGATGTCTGAAATGATTGACAATGCCTGGTCTTGAGGAAGGATGCAACGGTTATTTAAAAAGAGCCACCCATCCTTTGTTTCTGTGCCCCCCTTTTTATGAGCTCGTTCCTCTTCTGGTTGGTAACAGGGCTGATAGGAGGGAGTTAAGAACAAAATGTTCTGTGGAATCTGAGGAGCTGGAAGCCCCCGGGCCACTGATTGCCTAAGGCCACTGGGTCCTTGGAGGACTGGTGTCCCTACAGTGAATAATGGCTACTTTTGCAGGGACCTGGAGGGCCTCCAAAAGGTTGGCTATAAGGGGTCCGTTAACTATGGGAGTGCCATTGGTAGTAACGAAGCCCCTTTCCATCCAGAGTGCAGAATGGGTATGGGTTATTAAGAAGGCATATTTAGAGGCAGTGTAGATATTAGCCCGTTGGCCCTTGGCTATCTGGAGTGCCCTAGTCAAGGCAATTAATTTAACCATTTGTGAGGAGGTTCCCATTGGCAGGCGGGTCTCTTGGACTGTGTCAGTGGAAGTGACTACTGCAGACGCTGCCTGGGGTTTCCTGAGGGCAGTGGCAACGTTTTAAGTGGGGAGGAATGGGTCCCGTCTACCCCCATAACCGAAATTGATGAGGGGAACATAAGGCCCCAGTGAGATGTTAAAACAGAATAGGTAGGTCCCGTGTCCAAAAGAAAGCTAACGGACTTACCCGCTACCTGCAGCTTTACCCTAGGCTCAGATAGGGTTACGGGAATTACCAAGTCTGGGTTGCATCAATCCTCTACAAGGCTAAGAAGTTTAAAGGCTGGCACAGTCTCACTTGCTGATGTTGGTGAGCCTGGACCTCCGTGGCGTGGCATAGAGGACGAGCCCGCATGAGGGCATTGATTTCCACTGTCCAGGTTGCTGGAAGATAGAGCATGGCCTCATAGGAGGTCCATTTAGGCCACATTTGAAGCAGCCCGCGGGTGAGGTTGACTTAGGCTGGTTCCACCAGGATGAAGCCTCATAGTTGACTTCCCTTGTCCCTCTTCCAGTGGCCTTAGGGCAGCTGCTAAGGCTTGAGCCTGCAGGGTTGCTGCCTGTGTGTCGGAGAGACTCAGTTACTTCTTCGTGGGCATTAAAAACTTTAAAGGCCATTTTCACCAACTCCTGTATAGGGGTTTGGGGACCCTCCTCAACCTTTCTTAACTTTCTCCTATATCTGGTGCTGACTGAGAAATGAAATGGGTAGCTAGGACCGTGGCTCCCGCTGGGGAGGCTGGATCTAGCCTGGTATATTGGACCATGGTCTCTTGTAACCGATTTGAGTCCATTTCCATACCCTGAAGGAGGCAACAAACCATGATGCCCTGCCTCTGTTGGCTGCTTTGACCAGGTTGGTAGTCACAGTGTGATTCTGTGGCTGGCACAGCCACTTCCCCCACAGGAACTGTACTGTCTGCCAGATGAGTCTGGTCTGCATACTGTCTAGCTGCTGACTGAATCCTACTTGGCTCTTCAGGAGTGAGAGTAGAAGCTTGGATGACACAGTAGCCATGCCAGGTTAGATCGTAGGCCTGGCACAGATAACAAAACTCTTTAATATAAGCAGAAGGATTAGCAGAAAAGGAACCCAGCCGCTTTTCCATCTGAGAGATATCTGGAAGAGAAAATGGAATATGGGCAGAATTTTGGTGACCTGGTATGGGAGGAGACAGGGGAGGGATGGGCGGGGCTAGCCCAGTGCGCATAGGGGGTCCAAGGGTTGGGAGATGCTGAGGAGGGGGCTGGAGGGAGGTTGGTGGGTAAGGGGACAGTTGATCTTGAACTTCCGTTTAGCTAGTGAGGGAGTAGGTGAGGGCAGGGTAGGAAAGGAATGTGGAGAATGTAGCTCCTCAGGAGGGGGGTGGGTAGTGAGGGTTCAAGCGGGGGAGGTGCCAGTGCCTCTGGTTGCATGGTCCAGCTGGAATTGTCAGGGTCTCAATTCCCAGATGACCGGCAATTTGGAGGCGCCGCAAGACACTGGCTACTGAGGGAGGGGCGAGAACGCAGAGCCCAGACACTGGAGAGTTCTGTCCACTTGTCCCCACGGCGGCGACAAAAATTTTCTAAGTCCCGGAGGACGGTAAGCTCAAGGTTTCCCTCTGGTGGCCAATGTGTCTCATTGTCAAGATAGTATTGAGGCCAAATCTTAGTGCATAGAGAAATTAGCCGTTCGAGACAGATTGTATCAGACAGTCCCAATTTATAATGATTTTGTAAGAGGGCTGGAGAGATGGCTCAGAGGTTAAGAGCATTGCCTGCTCTTCCAAAGGTCCTGAGTTCAATTCCCAGCAACCACATGGTGGCTCACAACCATCTGTAATGAGGTCTGGTGCCCTCTTCTGGCCTGCACCACAGACAGAATGTTTTACAAAATAAATATTAAAAAAAAAAGATTTTGTAAGAGGCATCCCAGGGCGATAGCGGATCTGGCTTAGAATTGTAAGCGCCCATTTTAAAAGTCTATGCCCAATTGTGTGGCTTGAGACTAATACAGCGGCCGGGCGGAGGTGGTGCACTCTTTTAATCCCAGCACTCAGGAGGCAGAGGCAGGTGAGTTCGAGGCCAGCCTGGTCTACAAGGGCTAGTTCCAGAACAGGCTTGAAAGCTACAGAGAAACCCTGTCTCGAAAAACTTTAAAAAAATACTTAAAAAAAAAAAAAAGCTCTTAGACCAGAACGGGGCTGTTAAAATTGAATGCCAGGCATCCCTAAAACAAACAAAATCCACCTCAGCTTTCAGTCAGCTTCCACCGCTTGGGTCACGCTCTGGATATGACCCGCGTCTTCCACAAAAGTCGGATAATCGACAAAAGTAAACATTAATGGGTTCCCCAAAACCCTATAGCATGGACAAAAAAAAAGGACTCACCAAGACACAGCCGCTGTAGCCTGGCACAGAGATCTGGGGGGGGGGGGTGCGGATGGACAAGGGTGCTTTCAACACGTGGCTGTGGGCCACGGGAAAGGTTGCCCTCACCCCGTGGACCTCCAAGATGTTAGGAATATTTTCTAATGCGAGCTGTCTGCCGACGCAAAATAATCCCAATCAAGCCAAATCAAACCATATGAAATTAAAAGATATCCAGGTTTAATTGGACTCCTGAGCTCTCGGGTGGCCCTGAGGGGAACCGAAAAGCTGCCAACTTTACCAATGGGAGGAGTCTTAAATAGCCTGGGGGAGTGGTTTTGACCTTTCTGGGGAGGGGTCAAGCTTTGGCGGGCTACCTTGACCCTCCTCAGGGAGGGACCAAGGTTCAAGGGGCACAAGGGAGGGGCCTCCAAAGATGGATCCTGGGTTTTACACTCACCTGCTGAATAGACTGGCTCTGGAAGACACCCAGTCTGACTGTCACCTTTCCCAGCTGGTTAGAGACACAAAGGGACTCTCCACTCCTCCAGGGCTCCTGGGACTTCAGGTGTGATTGTGGTAGAGGGGGGAGGGGAGGCCTAAAAGGAAGATCTATGGATTTGGTCCCTGTCGGAGACAGCCTCCAGAGGCATGGCTTTCTTATCCTCGTGCTGTAGAAAGGTAACTGAGGCTACAGGTGGGTTTGTATTTGGAGTGGGGCATCACTGGTATGTCATCCAAAGGCTTGTGGTCCTTCAGGGTCTGGGGAAATAGATAATAACGAACATCCCATTCTTGGCAGAACTGAAGGGCCTGAGCCGCTGGGGAGCTCCAGGCTCTGCCTTTGGAAGAGGCCGATTTCAGGGTTAAGGATGGACCATAGAGGGAGCGGGGTCAGGTTATAACCCCTGCTCCCTTTCTTCAAAGGTTCTGTCCTGGCCCGGAATGTCTCCACCCGCTCCTGTCCCCCACGCACTAGCCCTGCTGCAGATCTGGAGGAAGAGGAGGACTGTGTGGATGGAAGAGGGTAGGTGTGGTCTGTGAACAAAGCATCACCATAGGAGTGAGACCAGGGACCACACACTTCAGTGTCCTTCTCCAGAGATGATGGTTGATCCCTCTGCACCCCTGCCTTGCCTTGTTCTAGAGGAAACGACCCTTGCTCAGGCCAACACGCCTGGTTGGCTCATCCTGACTAGTTAACCATTGTGTGTGATTCCCTTGATGGCCACCAGAGGGCAGACAGTCCCACAGAGGCAGCCTGGTAGAATGCATCCAAATTAACTTCCTAGTGATCAAGGGTGGGAGAGTCCCACTTACATCCACACTGGGAAGGACCCACCTGCACCTCAACATCTGCCTCCCTACAGGGACCGGAAGAGCACCGGCCTAAAGATCTCCAAGAAGAAAGCAAGAAGGAGGCACACAGATGTAAGGAGCCAGGAGGGCCATGCTCCCAGAAAACCCCCTTCTCTTCCAGGCCTTTTCTTTCCCTGAGTTTAGTCTCCCTGCTGAGAACTCCAGCCAGAGATGGGGGTCTAGATGAGCTCAGAGCTGCCTGCATATCCCAGATGCGATGGGGGCGGGGGCGGGTTGGAACTCCTTGGGCCGGTGGAACTCTGGGAGTAAGAGTAGGACCGGGGAGCCCCTGTTGGGATTTATCTGGACCACAGGATGTGTCAGGTAAGCAGTGGGGTGGCCGTGGAGATGCTAACAGATACATGTACCCTCAGGACCCAAGCAAGGAGTGTTTCACTTTGAAATTTGACCTCAACGTGGACATTGAAACAGAAATTGTGCCAGCCATGAAGAAGAAGTCACTGGGGTAGGGCCTGAGGAGGAAGTGGGGGTAGGACAGATGGAGTTCCTTTGTCAAGGCTCCTGGCGCGCGTGCGTGTGTGTGTGCGCGTGTGTGTGTGTGTGCAAGCATCTGCCTGCCTGCGTCTCTCTGTGTGTATACGTGTGTCTATGCACTCCCATGTATGTGCACACCCTTCCTGTGGGCAGACCCATGTGGATGTGACACGGTCACGAGGCTCACCTGTGCACTCTAATCCTGACTGTACAGCTGTGCCCGAGAGGGACCTGTAAGGCCCTGGGGCGGGTGTCTGTACCTCCATGTGTGCCCGAGAGGGACCTGTAAAGCCCTGGGGACAGGTGTTTGTACCTGAGTGTGTGCCCAAGAGAGACCTCTAAGTCCCTGGGGGCGGGTGTCTATACCTGCGTGTGTGCCTAAGAGAGACCTCTAAGTCCCTGAGGGCGGGTGTCTGTACCTGCATGTGTGCCCAAGAGAGACCTCTAAGTCCCTGGGGGCGGGTGTCTATACCTGCGTGTGTGCCTAAGAGAGACCTCTAAGTCCCTGGGGGCGGGTGTCTATACCTGCGTGTGTGCCCAAGAGGACCTGTAAGGCCCTGGGGGCGGGTGTCTGTACCTGCGTGTGTGCCTAAGAGAGACCTCTAAGACCCTGGGGGCAGGTGTCTATACCTGCGTGTGTGCCCAAGAGGGACCTCTAAGACCCTGGGGGCGGGTGTCTATACCTGCGTGTGTGCCCAAGAGGACCTGTAAGGCCCTGGGGGCGGGTGTCTGTACCTGCGTGTGAGATGCTGTGCCTGCTGCGTTTTGTGTTTTTATTGGGGAGGTGGCTGGAACTGTGTCTGTGGATGGGCTGGGGAGTCACATGATCGCTCCCTTAAAACATGCATTTCTTCCTGGGGGCAGGGAGGTGCTCCTGCCTGTGTTCGAAAGGAAAGGCATCGCACTGGGTAAAGTGGATATCTACCTGGACCAGTCCAACACACCTCTGTCCCTCACATTTGAGGCCTACCGGTTTGGAGGACACTACCTGAGGGTCAAAGGTGAGCAGAGCAGCAGGCTCCAGGGCCAGCTAGCTGGGTGGGGTGTTTGGGGCTTGTTGGGGCCTCCAAGCTGTGGAGTCTTTCCTGGGCTCAGGTTCCCATTGGCCATGCTCCTGAACAGACTCATTAACATACAGGTGTCTTTGCTGGGTTGGCAGGGTGGGGCTTCCAGGGAGGGTAGTGAGGCCTAGACAGGAATCCTCAGGGGAAAGAGGACTAGGGCCTCTGTGCCTCCTGTGCTTGGGCACTGAGGGCATCTTGCGCTTCCACATGCCATGCTAGCCAAGCCGGGAGATGAAGGCAAAGTGGAACTGGGAGTGAAGGACTCCAAGTCCCTCAGTCTGCCCATCCTGAGGCCCACAGGAGCTGGGCCACCTGTATCGGAGCGTGTGGACCCTCAGAACCGCCGAGAGAACAGTCTGGACATCTTGGTGAGCAGGAGGGCCTGTCGGGACGGATGTAGGGCAGGAAACCTCCTAAGGAAGAGTCATGTTGGACTCTCCTCGGCATCTCTCTTGGGGCTTGGGTCCCATTTCTGCAAGGTGTGGTTGGCTGTGAGAACAGGGGTCTCTCTCTGTATGTAACTGGTCTAGATGGTGGGTTTTGTCTCTGTTCTAGTGCCCAGGGAGTCAGAGGACGTGGGGTATGTTATCTGTAGGGCAGGAAGAATGAGGTTTCCCAACAGCATGTTTGTGTTGGGAAGTCAGAATACGTTACCCACTGGGTATGAATGTTTCGTGGGTTTTGTCCCTTTTCTTTTCTGTTGTTCTGTCTGTCCATCCATCCATCCATCTATCTTTCTATCTATGTCTGTCTGTCTGTCTATCTCTATCTATCTATCTATCTATCTATCTATCTATCTATCTATCTATTTTTGAGACAGGGTATCATTGTGTATCCTTGCCTGTCCCTGGAACTTATTATATAGTGGAGGCTGACTTCAAACTCACAGAGATCACACTGGCTCTGCCTCCCAGGAGATTAAAGGCATGTACCACCACTCCTGGCTCTTTCAGAGATTCTCTCTCTCCTCTCTCTCTCTCTCTCTCTCTCTCTCTCTCTCTCTCTTTCAAGATAGGGTTTCTCTGTGTAGCTTTGGCGTCTGTCCTGGTGCTCACTCCATAGGCCAGGCTGGCCTCAAACTCACAGAGATCTCCCTGCCTCTGCCTCCCAAGTGCTGGGATTAAAGGTGTGCACCACCACTGCCCGGTGAGCATTTAAATTTTTTTAGGATTTTTTTTTTCTTTTACTTTATGTGTATGAGGGCTTTGCTTATGTATGTATGTGTGCCACATACATTCAGCGTCCTTGGAGGCCGTGATAGAGCATTAGATCCCCAGGAACTGTTATTACAGTTGCCAGATACCGTGTAGGTGATGGGAACCAAACCCAGGCCCTCCACAAGAGCAGCCAGTGTTCTTTGTTCTTGCTCTTAACTGCTGAACCATCTCTTCAGCACCAATGGAACCTTTTGAAGCTCTTGCTTGTGGGGGCTTCTTAGAGAGAGAGAGAGAGTGTGTGTGTGTGTGTGTGTGTGTGTGTGTGTGTAACCCTGAGTTTCTTCCTACCTGTTCCCTGCTTATGGCTGGGTGGCCTGGGGCAGTAGTTGGGGTGAATCTGTGTCTGGACATCTGGTCTCAGGGGAGGTGGTACCCTGGGTCAAGGATGCAGAGACACTTCTGCCTGCGTGGTTGATTTGTGTTCCGGAAGCCCCAGTGTGGAGCTGTGGGGCTAGTGGGAGCTGCGCTTGACCATTCCTCCCTGGCCAGGCCCCTGGCCGCCGTCGCAAGAACATGTCTGAGTTCCTGGGGGAGACGAGCATCCCGGGGCAGGAGCCCTCCACGCCTTCCAGCTGTTCTCTGCCTCTTGGCAGCAGTGGAG
>NW_024544978.1:0-59110 GCF_018167655.1 Microtus oregoni
TGTAGTTTGAGAGGAAAATCGTAAATTATCTGAGTTGTCCTCAAATTGTTTAGCTTGTTTGTTTATAACATCTAAATTGACTTTAGTTTCTTTGGGTGTAAATGTGACTGTTTGTCAAATAGCGTATGCTTGAAAAAGAGAGGGTATATGTTTGATCCTTGTCTGTTGTAGTTATGTCTTTCATTCTTGTTCTGTTCCCACTATAATGCTTCTTCCCTATAAACCCCAGCTGCTTTCTTCTTTTTTTGTTGTCTATTTTCCGTAACACAATGATTTCAGTTAGCTTCCTGCATGGACATACGTGGGGTGTCATTGACTGGAGATGGGAAGTTATAGTAACTGTACTCCTAAAGAAAACTACTCTCTCTCTTTTCCCTCAGCTGTAATGTCTTTCACTGGTTCCTTAGGGAAAGGTGAGGTCTTATACGTCCTCTAGTTCATAATGAATTGTTGACAGAATCCATTTGTCTCCTGTGCACAGCTACTATGAATTCATGAAGAGAATGGCCGTGCCATCTCTAGGAGACAGTCTAACAGCATTCTTCCTTTCCCTGGCTCTTACAATTACAGAATTGTTCTTTATTTTACAGTACTCCCCAGTCTTTAGTGGGGTTCATGTAGATGTACTGTTTAGGCCTGGGTACTCAAACGCCACCTATTTTCAGCACTTTGACCTGTTATAATTGCCTTTATTAACCACTGCCTACTGCAAGAAAAATCTCTGCTCAAGGCTGAAAGCAGCATTAATCTATAGATATAAACATAGGCATTTAGAAAGTAGCTTGGCAACATGTCATACAGCAATAAACCAGGTGTTTCCCTTCTCCCTTCCTAGGCATGTGACCTTCCTAGTCAAAAGCTTTTGATTAGCTTCACAGTACCAATTATGAATGCCATCCAATGGAGCAGGCCTTAGATCCATTCAGAAAGTGACTGTTGCTCCATTAGACTAGTCATGCCACTATTGCACTGGTGGACATATCTTGTTTGTCAGGTTTATAGCTTCCCTAGCACTGTAATGGGACCTTTTAGCATGATGAAAGCTGGCTAACGTGGAGGGAGCTTACCACTCAGTTCCAATTTGAATCCTCACTTTCCTGACCCTTTAGTTGAATTGTTCGTAGCCCTGACTGGCCTTGAACTCATTTTATTTTGTAGACCAGGCTGTAGTGTGTTTGTTTGCTTGTTCCCTAGTTCCTTCCTTCCTCTTTTTAGATATAGCTGACAGGGTCTCTTTATATAGCCCTGGCTGTACTGAAACTGGATGTAGACTAGCTGACATCACAGAGATCTGCCTGCCTCTACCTTTCAAATGCTGGAATTGAAGGGGTGTATCGCCAAGCCTGTTCCCTGTAGTGACTTTTAAAGGCTTGATTTTCTTTTATTTGAAATTCCACAGATTATTCCGGTTTTAGAATCATTATTGAGTTATCACTTCAAAATTGAGCACATGCCACTAGATATGCTCTGTTGGCAAAATCTTAGATGTGCATTTCTGAGACCGTGATCCATGGTTGTTAAGTGGATTATCATACATGTTGGTTGATTTTAGTTATGGGCAATTAGGAACACCTGTCCATCAGTTTGCTTGCTTTTTTTTTTTAAGGTTAGAGATAATGTCAACCAGCTCATTGTTTAAGAGCATGGATTGCTCTTCCAGAGGACCTGGGTCAATTCCCAGCACCCATATGGCAGCTCACAGCTATCTTTAATTATAATTTCAGGGAACCCTACACCCTCACCCAGACATACATGCAGGCAAAACACCAATGCACACTAGAAAATAGGTAAATAAATAAACTTAGAAGCTTTGTCCTTTGCGAATTTCATTTACATGATTGAGTGCATGAGGATTTTATATCTATAGCTGGGCAAAGTAGTGCACACCTGTGATCCCACTACTTGATAAGATGAAACGGGAATTTCTGTGAGTTAAAGGCCAGCCTGGTTTGTTTGTTTTTGTTTTTTTTTTTTAAACTTAAACCTACCGAACATTTTTTTTAGTTTTTATGGTTTATTTAACTTTATTTTATGTGCATTGGTGTGAAAGTGTCAAATCCCCTGGAACTGGATTTTCAGACAGTTGTGAGCTGCCATGTGGGTGCTGGGAATTGAACTCGGGTCCCCTAGAAGAGCAGTCAGTGCTCTTAACCGCTGAACCATCTCTCCTGCCCCGCCAGCCTGGTTTGTATAGTGCATTCCAGGCCAGCCATAACTACATAATAAGACAAATCAAAACAAACAAAAAAACCCAAATATTTTCTTTTTTCTTGGATACGGTTTCCAGAAACTCTTAACTCACGATAGAGCATTTACCCAGCATGCATGAGACATGAGTTCTCTTCTTAGCACCTTCAAGTAAAAAGAACTCTACGTTAACTCTTCTCTTAGTCTTGAATATTATTAACTCTAGTAAAGTCTTATCCCCATAAAGCATTCAGAAACAGTAGCATTGATAATAGCTTTATTGGTTAATTAGCATAAATGTCTTGGAACTTTTTATTTTTTAAAAAGATTCCTCCCACTCTAGTTTTTAGTACTTTAAAGTAGATTTTAAGAGCACATAAAGGTTAAACACAAAGGCCTAGTGAGCTCAAGCCCAGCTGGGTCCACAGATCAAGTTCCAGGAAACTGTAGAAAAAACAAAAATAAAACAAAAACAATATCAAGAATGTGAAGCAAAAATGATAAGATGAAATTTTGGTGTCCACAACCAGAGTTTTTCTCTTTAAACTAATTATTTACAGCCAGATTGGAATCCCCATTGTGCAAAATCAAGAACTGAACAGTATATACAAACTAGACAGTTAAATTTCTTTTTTAAAAGAAGATCTCAGTGTGTAACCTTGACTGGAGTGCAACTTAGTTGATAGACCTGAATGACCTCAAACCTCATGGAAATCAATCTGTCTCTGCCTCCCAGATGGTGGAATGAAATGCATGTGCTGCCATGCAGGGCTAGTTAAGTGTTCTTTACAGACAATCTACACCCATTTGACTTAAACCCATCATACTTTCTACTATGTAATGTGATTTTTTTTTTTTTAGACAAATCCTACTAAGTGGTGATTTTAATACCAAGTGTTTGTTCTTTTCAAGTATAAACTGGTTTTTAGCTGAATTAAGATTGCAGATCAGGGGTGGGAAAGATATCTTTAGAGGCTAAAGGCACTTTCTGTGTGTCTTTATAATCTTAGTTTGGTTGCCAGGACTCTCTGTGTTCTCTGTGCTTTAGCATGTCCTTGCCTACACATGCACACACGCACCATTTCTGACCAGATGATAGAATGTTTTTGAAGATACAGATCACTTTTAAGTACTGCATACAACATTACTATTATAATTATATGATATCCAAACAAATTTCACTACCAGATCCTAAAGTAGACGTCAGTCTAAAATGCTTATTAAATTACTCATAGGTATAAGTATAGGTTAAGATTTTCAAATCTATTTTTTGTCTTACTAAATGAAGAATGCCACAGTTATAGACTATACCAGAGAGCACGAGGTCATTAATCCTAACAACACCCTTCATTCCTGGGATCAGTGTCTAGGGACCTCCTTGAGTAGGCAGGCAGATCCCCCTTTAAGGAGAGACCTATTCTGTGTAAGTCTGGTCAGTGTTAAGACACTTAGGCTTAGGGACTGCAGGTAGAGTGCTTGACTAACGTACATGAAGCATCACAAGGTGTGCTGACACATGCCTATGATCTCAGCTTCTGGAAGATTCAGCAAGAAGGAGTGCCATTAGTCTGATGTCAGCCTGAGCCACAGAGTAAAATCCTGTTCTAGAACATCAGAAAAAAATTCTAATGATAAGAGGATAAACTATGCAACTGCGGCACTAGAAGAAAATGAGACAGCATAACTTAGTTCAAATGGGTACAGCGAAGGAAGGAATATCGTATAGTACTAGAATTTAAAACATACTTTGGATAGAAAAAGCTGACCACAATTCCATTTTAAAAGTCTATAATAATATACTCATACAGGTTAATTTTTAAAGTAAAAGATGTTGGGAATTTTTTTCTTTTGCATTTTATGATTCTGGGCCTGAGTACTTTAAAATTAGGGGAAAGTTATTTAAAATGGTGAAAACAATGGTTGGAGAAGTAGTAAATTTTATAAGTTAGAGCATTTATATTCTGTGAGATCCTGTATCAACACTTTCACATTCAGTACCTCTGTCTTCAGTGAGTATCTGCACACACAAATAGAAAGAATGGGTATGATGGTTCTTGTTTCTAAGCATAGCCCTTAAGAGGCAGAGACAGATGGATTTCTGTTAGTTAAAGGCCAGCTTGGTCTACTAATCAAGTTCTAAGCCAGCTAACGACATATGAGACCCTGTCTCAAAAAAAAAATGTAAATAAGAAAATAGTGGATTCATTCCAAAATTAAATGGACCAAAGCTGGGCATGATTCTCCAATGTCTGGAAGCAAGCTACATGCTCTGAGCATGTCCATAGCCAGGACTCAGGAGTGTTTTTCAGAATTCTTTATGAACCTTTAGAAGTTCTTGGAGCAAAGTATGAGACCAGGGAGATGTCTCTGAGAAAGTCTGGAGCAGCTGGGACACTTTCCTCCAGTGAGGTAGGCTCCAAGGTTAGCATGGGAAGCGGAAAGATTTACTTAGTACTAACACCTTGCTTCCTTAAGACAGCTAGTTACAAGAGAAAATTTTAGTGTTAATGTATCATCACCATTATTAAATATTAAAACACTTAGTATATATCAAACATGGACAAGGTTTTATTTGGCACTGCTAAAAATAAAGAAACCACTACTTCAAAATGAAGTGCAGAAATGGTATTGAAAAGGATGGTAGTAAACTCAGGCAGTAATTCCAGTTTACTTGATGCCCTTAGGCTCTATGTTTTAAGATCCAGCAATGTTTTAAGATTCAGTATTTGCAGACCAGCCTGGTCTACAGAGCTAGTTCCAGGACAGGCTCCAAAGCCACAGAGAAATTCTGTCTCGAAGATTTAGCTTATGTGGTACATATCATAGAACATCTTATGAAATGCCTGCCTTTAGAGTTTCTATAACAAAGAATTTAAATAGGAAACTGGAATTTCTTTGTCTAGTTCTGCTGGATGAGATTATATATTCACTGTAATTGTTGAATGTTAAAAGGTATACTACCACTCAATGATAATCTTAATTTAAGTCACAAAATGTAGGGAGATCACTTCCATACCTCCATGAGACAAATTTTATCTTACCTTCTTTCTTTATGGCAAGGTCTTACACTTAAAGTCTGGACTTGTCTAGAACTTACTATGTATCTGGCTGAGCCTGGTTATAAGCACATAAAAAAATCTTTTTTTTTAGCCTCCTTGAGTACTTGGTTTACATGTGTAAACCACTATTCCTGTCTCCCACCTTAATTTGCTGGCATTACAAATGCATGCCACCATACCCAACATCTTTTACATGGGTTCTGAGGATTGAACTCAGGTCATCATGCAAACAAGTCAAATATTTTACTGACTAAGCTATTCCCCCAGTCCCCATCTTAGTTCTTAACCTGTAGTGATAGAAGTTGTTTTTTCCAATCTAGAACCTAGGAACTAGAATTTTTTCCTGCATGGTAAGTGCATTTCCTCTACATCTTGTCATAAAATGCAGTTACTTTCAATGAAAGATTTATTTGTATTTGTATGTATGTGTGTTTTGCCTGCATCTTTATATGTACATGGAGTCTCTTCCTCTCCCCCGTCTGCGCCAGCTCTCAGCCCATCCTCATGTGAGTGCGCAGTTTTTGAGACAGGGTTTGTCTGTATAGACATGGCTGCCCTTTTTGTTGCCTCTGCCTCCAGAATACTAGGATTAAAGGTGTGCACCATCATGCATGGCACGTGTGTGCACACACTCAAACACAATTTTCTCTTAGAGGTTGCCTTATGTAACCCAGGCTGCAAGTCAGGATGATCTGTGCACTCCTGATCCTTCTGTTTCTCAAGTGATGAGGTTTTAGAAATGTGTCAGTTTGCCTTGCTTGAGATTGCTTTAATTTTGTAAGCACAGATACAACATTTGCTTATTTATATTTGCACCTCAGAAGATAACTCATTGGAGTTGATTCTGTCCTTCTACCATGTTGATTTAAAGGCTAGTCTTAATCAGTGAGTCATCTCTTTGGCCCTAATTTTGTTTTATGACCTATACCTTTGCTATTCATGTCAGGCCCTGCTAAGAATCCCCACTAATTATGTAAAATTAAATGAAATCTATTTTAAATTTATTTACTTTCTTTTCTTGAGGTCAGGGTTTCTCTGTGTAGCCCTCACTGTCCTGGAACTCACTCGTAGACCAGGCTGGCCTCAAACTCAGAGAGATTTACCTGCTTCTGCCTCCCAAGTGATGGGATCAAAGGTGTATTACCACTCCCTGGCAGAAACTTCTTTTTTTCACCTTAGAGAAAACCTTTATGGCCGGGCAGTGGTGGCGCACTGTCTCCCACCTTAATTTGCTGGCATTACAAATGCATGCCACCATACCCAACATCTTTTACATGGGTTCTGAGCACTCGCGAGGCAGAGACAGGCGGATCTCTCTGAATTCGAGGCCAGCCTGGTCTACAAGAGCTAGTTCCAGGACAGGCTCCAAAGCCACAGAGAAACCCTGTCTCGAAAAAAAAGAAGAGAGGGAGAGAGAGAAAACCTTTATGTAGGATAGTATATTGACAAACAGTTTCAGTTGAAGTATTCGTAACACGAAAACTGATTCAAGGGCTGGAGAGATGGCTCAGTGGTTAAGAGCACTGACTGTTCTTCCAGAATACCATGGTTCAATTCCCACCATGCACATGGCAGCTTACAACTGTCTACAACTTCAAGAAATGACACAAATATACACGCAGGCAAAATACTGATGCACATAAAATGAAAATAAATAATTTTTTATAAAAAGAAAATTGATTCAACATACATCAGC
Organism: Microtus oregoni; assembly: GCF_018167655.1. NCBI lineage: Eukaryota > Metazoa > Chordata > Mammalia > Rodentia > Cricetidae > Microtus > Microtus oregoni. Next base: position 6,943 of record NW_024544978.1, read on the forward strand.
AACATTTTATGGACTTTAAGAACGTCCTTTTAGGCTAGAGAGGTGGGTCAGAGGTTAAGATTTCTTGCTGCTCTTACAAGATGATCTGAAATAGCTTCCTAGCACCCATTTAAGACCGTTTACAACTGCATATAATTTTAGCTCCAGGAATATTGAACATCCTTTTCTGGCCTTCCTAGGCACTACATGTACAAATACTCAGGTATACATAAACACATTTTATATTTTTGAAAGTTATTATGTTTTATTGCTATTTCTTCCTTTCTTGGACTTTCCTGTTAAGTTATTGTAATTAAGTTAGAATAAAACCATAGCTATAGTTGTTGAAAATAAATGCTAGTTTTTAGCTTTATGTCTTAAGTAATAGTTTTTTTAATAAGATAAAACCTATTACTGCTGGGGGTGATGGTACACATTTTAATCCCAGTAAAGGCAAGTGGATCTCTTTGAATTCATGGCCAGCCTGTACCACAGCCAAGAGGAGGTCTGTCTCCCAAAAATAATCCAATAAGTAATTTATTTATTTACATCTGCTTTAGTATTCTAGACACTTCAGTTATAAGTAGATTCTGAGTTAGGTATTACTTTACTTTACCATAGCTTTTAAGGATCCTTAATTTAAGGATGAAAGTTGCTGAACATATATTTGAGTAGCTAGCTATTAGGTAACATTTGTTTTCCTTTTGTAGGCACAACCAAGATATTTGATAAACCAAGGAAGCGAAAACGACAAAGGCATGTTACAGCCAGAGTACACTATAAAAAAGTGAGAAAGGACGGCTCCTCAAAAGAGGCTCCACGCTCGGAGGTATCACTCAGTTCCTCACCTTTCCACCTTCCACGCTAGACGGCCCATCCTCTTCCTTGAAGATTTAAAGAATCTTGACTTATGGAGAGCCCAGTCCTAGCAAAGTACAAATTGCAACTGTGGATAATGGCCCTTTTGCTTGAGATAGCAGAATCATTATATATGTGTTGCCTTAATAAGTGAAGTTGTTCTAAAACTGGAGAGTACAGTCTAAGTAACCAAATAATATGAATGAACCTAGATAGTGCCCCATTAAAGTTCAGACTGCTGTAGGTAGGGGGAAATTCCATATGCTTATTTACTGACCATCAGTTGCTTAGTTTGGGATGTTTACAAACATCAGCTCTTGAAAAGCATTTAAAGCTGTCTTTACAGAGCTTTTGAATTCAAGTTAAAAATAGAATTAGATCCAGTTTTTGAGCATCACAGATGCTGCTGAGTGTTTTCTTTCTAATTTGAATAGAATGCCCAAGGGGGCATTGCCTAGGAAACACGGATCTGGAGGACAAATAAGTAATCAAATAAACTTAAGAATGTTTTCTCTCCCTTAGTGAAACCTTTAAGTGGAACAGCTCAAAAAGTTCCAGTGGAAAAGCCTCAGAGCAGTTAGTGGCAGGGCATGAGGCGCCCACTACCCGTCCAATCACAGCAGGGTTAGAACTAACATTGCATGCAGTCCGCCCGCGTGATTGGCTGAACATCTGTAAGTGCTTGATGGCTAGACAAATAGCAGCCCAGAGGGAGGAGGGGGTCATATGGAAGAGACATCAATAATACAGATGTGGGGTGTTATTTTTTTCTCTGCAAGGGAGAACTGATGATCCACAGGACTGCTGCCAGCCCCAAGGAGATTCTTGAAGATGGTGTAGAACATGATCCTGGGATGTCTGCATCCAAAAAATTGCAGGGTGAACGCGGTGGAGGAGCAGCACTCAAGGAGAATGTTTGTCAGGTAGGGAATGTTTGTCTCATTTTTGTTGCATGTGTACTTTTTGAGAAACCCCCTTTATCTCTTAAAAGACCTTATTATCTTGGTTAGAGAAAATGGTTATGGATGATTCCTGAGGAGTTTCTTTTTTTTTTTTAAGATTTATTTATTTATTATGTATACAACATTCCTTCTATGTATGCTTACATGCCAGAAGAGGGCTCCAGATCTCATTATAGATGGCTGTGAGCCACCATGTGGTTGCTGGGAATTGAACTCAGGACCTCTGGAAGGGTAGTCAGTGCTCTTACCCTATGAGCCATCTCTCCAGCCCCTTGAGTTTCTTTCAGGCTGTAATTCTTTTGTCTCTTTTGATAAGCAAAGAGAAGGAATTAGTTGACTATTGGTTACAGTCTGTCCTTGTGGCCTATGAGTATATACCTCCAGAAGCAGAGCATCCTGGAATCAGACCTAATTGTTTTGAGTCCTAACTGTTGTGCTGATTATTTGTGAGGTGTTTCTCTGGCTTTATGAGTTATTAGTTCCTTGGTTTACCTTTGCAAATTCTTAAAATCTGACATTATGAAAACCTGGCGCTTGGTGTATGTGTGTGTACATATGGGTGGATGTGCAGGTGCATGTGGGCATAACATGGAGGTCAGAGGACAGCTTTGAGTGGAGATCCTCAGGTGACCAACACTTTGTTTGAAATGGAGCCTGTCATTTGGCCTGGAACTTAGACATTGGCCATGCTGACTCAACCATGAGCATCCAGAAGATGGGTCTGTGTGTCCTTTCTCATGTCTCACCACTGCTGGGTACAAGCACACTGCTATGTGGGCTGCTTGAATTTGAACTCAGGTCTCTTGCTTGCAAGTCAAGCGTGTTAGTGATTGATTAACTTTCTTTGCTGCTGTATTTATTTGTTGTTAGGTTTTTCTTTTCTTTTTGAGATGAAATCTTACTTAGTAGCCATAGCTGGCCTGGAACTTCATGTGTTGACCAGGCTGGGCTCAAATTCATAGATGTTTGCTTCCTTTGGGCTCCCTTCTCTGCCGCCAGGGCACTATTGTTTTTTTTTTTAAATATTTATTTATTTTGTATACAATATTCTGTCTGTGTGTATGACTGCAGGCTAGAAAAGGGCACCAGACCCCGTTACAGATGGTTGTGAGCCACCATGTGGTTGCTGGGAATTGAACTCAGGACCTTTGGAAGAGCAGGCAATGTTCTTAACCTCTGAGCCATCTCTCCAGCTCCCGGCACTATTGTTTTTAATTGAAACTACTAAAAAGTAAAACAGGTCCAGGCTATGTTGCTGTGATAGATGCAGTTTTATCCTATTGTCTCTTCGTTGCATTTTTCTCTGTTACATGAAGAATATCTAGGGGCTGGAGAGATGGTTAAGAGCGCTCGCTGTTCTTCCAGAAGTCCTGAGTTCAATTCCCAGCAACTGCATGGTGGCTCACAACCATCTGTAATGAGATCTGTTGCCCTCTTCTGGTGTGCAGGCATACATGGAAGCAGAATGTTGTATACATAATAAATAAATAAATAAATAAATAAATAAATAAATAAATCTTTTCTTTAAAAAATGTCCACCTGAACCAGGCCAGAGACAGACAGGCAGGTCTCTGAGTTCAAGGCCAGCCTGGTGTAGACAGTGAGTTCTAGGACAACCCCTGTCTCTTTGGAATGGGGGTGGAGTGGGGCTTTCCATATTTGGACTAATTCCCAAGTGCAGTATTGATCCTGAAAAGCAGCTCTGCTCATTAATCATTGATAAAACAAGTCAGAATGTAAATGCATTTTACACCGATCATTAAAAGACAATGTTTGTCACTTTAGATGGGATTCACATTTAGTCCTAGCACTCAGAAGACCGAGCCAGCCTGGTAGTCTACATAGTGAGTTCTAAGCCATTGAGTGACTATACAGTGAGACCCTTGCCTTTTTAAAAAAAAAAAAAAAAAGCTTGGTGTGATTACACCCATCTATAATTCCAGCATTTGGTTTTTTTTGTTTGTTTGTTTTTTGTTTTTCGAGACAGGGTTTCTCTGTGGTTTTGGAGCCTGTCCTGGAACTAGCTCTGTAGACCAGGCTGGTCTCGAACTCACAGAGATCCGCCTGCCTCTGCCTCCCGAGTGCTGGGATTAAAGGCGTGCGCCACCACCGCCCGGCTAATTCCAGCATTTGGGAGGGAGATATTGACAGAATGACGTTCATGGCCATTTTAAGCCACATATGGGGATAGTAGGTACAAAGGGTAGCCCTGTGGTCCAGGCTTGCTGTATTGATGTGATGTGCATGCATGTATATTAGGACATACAGATCCTGATATAAACTATTTGTGGCACTTCCTTTGTCAAGTGTCGAGTTCAAAAGTATATGATATGGATATCCCAACTAAGCTGTTATGGTAAACCATGTAGTTAATTTGAATAACATATTCAGTTTGTACTGTAATTGACATTTTCATGTTTTAAACTGAATGTGTTTGCTTACTATATGAAAACTGTTCATTGGCCCTCTATGTATGTATGTACATATACAAAACGAATTTTTGTTTTGTTTTGTAAGTAATAGATAATAGGAAAGTCAAGGTAAGAAAGATAAGCTCTGCCTGTCTCCCTAACATTTTCCTGCTTGTTTATTTAGGTGACCAAGACCTTTTGTTTCTTTTATTCCCCCACCCACCTGTAGACCAGGCTGGCCTAGAACTAGAGATCCACCTGCCTCTGCCTCCCTTGTACTGGGATTAGCGGCGTTTCTTTTGATTTTTTTTTTTAATGGATAGTAGATTTTGGTTTCTGTGGACTAAATCAATTGTATAGATGAAAAAATACTTTGGGAAAGCTTGTTTATATTGTTATGTAATAGTTAATAGTTGGGTCTGTACTGAATATAGATTGATTTGGAGGGGTATACATATGAGTCTATGTTCAGGTGTTTGTATTTCATGACTGTGTTCATGTATATACATGCCTATGCATGGTGGAAGCCATAAGTCGAAAGTAGAGTGTTCTCCCCCCTTTGAGACAAGGTCTCTTTATGTAACCCTGGCTGACCTGAAACGCTGTATAGACCCAGCTGTCCTGGAACTCACTGAGATCCCTCTGCCTCTGTATTGGGATTCGGTCTGTGCACCACCATGCTCAGTTCTGTCCATTTTGATTTTTGAGGCAGGGTCTGTTACTGGAATCCAGAACTTGATGTTTAGGTAGGCAGCCTGGCCAGATGGATCAAGAAATCCAGCGTGGATTTGCAGTGTGCACCACCATGCCTAGCTTTTTTTTTTTCATATATATATATATATATATATATATATATATATATACTTATTATTTATTATGTATTATTCATATATATATTTACTTATTATTTATTATGTATACAATATTCTTTCTGTGTGTATGCTTGCAGGCCAGAAGAGGGCACCAGACCTCATTACAGATAGTTGTGAGCCACCATGTGGTTGCTGGGAATTGAACTCAGGACCTTTGGAAGACCAGGCAATGCTCTTAACCGCTGAGCCATCTCTCCAGCCTCATGCCTAGCTTTTTACATAGATTTGGGGAATGCGCTTGTTTTCTCATGCTTGCAGAGCAAGCTCTTCCCTAACTGAGCCATCTCCTCAGCCTCATTACTCTGTTTTTAAGGAACAACTATTTACACAGCATGTATACCATAAAAGATTAGAGTTTATAAGTGTTTTAAAGTATACAAGAAGATTGTGTATACAATATGCAGTTTTCGTTGTATGAAGGACATGGGTATTCACAGATTGGGTATGGGGGTTTCCTAGTTGATGGTATCAGGCTAATTTTTTTCTGCTTTTTTTTTTGTTGTTGTTGTTGTTGTGAATCAGTTGTAGATACAATGGGATTAAAAAGAAACATTGGGAATTTCCAAGGTTTTCATAATTAGATATAATAGCCTCATTTCATAAGGCTCTTTTTCCTTTTAGTGATATCATGTCTTCATGAGACTGTCTATGTCAGTGATGTTATGTCCCTCTTCCTGGTGGGCCCAAAGCTTTGTGTTTAGTTCCCAGTGAGAGGGACAAAAAGATAAGGGGTGAGAAGGGTTATATTTTTTTATGAAGTAATTTGATATATATCTCAAAGGGCTCTTATTTTGGTACTGTTAGGATCCAAGTCCAATTGGCTGTTATTGCCTCCTGCGCAGCTGTCTGGTTTGTCTCCTCTTAGCTTTGTTCTTGAGTTTGTTTTCCAGTAACCAGCTATAGGAATCTTTTAAAAAATGAACACCTGAGTTCAACCCTCACTTAGCAAAGCTCTTTGCAATTAGATTAAAATCTGAAATTATTGACCTCCTCCCTTTTTTTATGTCATTTACTGCCAGTTATGACCTGTCTTCACTTCAGTAAATTAACAGTGTCTTTCAGTTACATTTTCCTCCCTGTGGGCTTTTTACTTGCTACCTTCCTTTGTCATAACCTACTGTGAACTTTCAGACTCTGACCTAAGATGTCATCCTCATAAACAAAGCCAAGTTAGCTATTTGAATTCTCTGCCTAATACTAATTGATATTGATCATTTTCTGAACTCTTTCCTGTGTTGTTATTATTAGTGTTAATTACCAACTTAGCAGGATTTGGAATCACCTCCCAGGTACACCTGTGAGGGATTGTTTATTCTGTGGTCTTGCCTCTAAGGAATTATCTTGATTAGCTTAATTAATTAAAGTGGGGAAATTTGCCCACTGTGAATGGTGCCATTCCCTTGGCTGAGGTTCCAGACTGTGAGCTAGGCTAAAGTAGTTCATTGCTCTCTGATTTCTCATGTGAACGATGTTTGACCAGCTGCATCAAGCTCCTGCTACCTTGACCTCTCCACCAGAGTAGACCATATCTTGAACTATGAGCCAGAACAAACCTTTCTCCCTTAAATTGCTTTCGTCAGGGTGTTTTATCAGAGCAACAAGAACAGTAACTAAGACAACTATTGTTTTCATTTGTTTGTGTCATCTGTCCCCATTAAAAACCAGAGAATTTCTTGTGCTTGGCATATAGGAAGTAATTATTAATATTAGTTGAAGAAGTGATGGAATTTCACAGATTTTTTCTTTGCTGTTGATCTTATGAGGACTCTTCATTTGGGAGTTTTCTAAAGTCTTTCTACAGACAAATCTCTATTCCTTTACAGAACTGTGAAAAACTGGGTGAGCTGTTACTATGTGAAGCTCAATGCTGTGGGGCTTTCCACCTGGAGTGCCTTGGCCTAACTGAGATGCCGCGAGGAAAATTTATCTGCAATGAGTGTCGCACAGGTAAAGTTGATGACGTCGGAATTTTAGTCTTTTTAGGACAAAGGTATATTGAAGATGCCGCTTTCTGACAACAGGGAGCTTATTGTACATGCAGATGTGGGTACTGTGAGGTCCTAACCCTCGAGGAATCTTATAGAATAATAGAATTGCCTTTATCATTCTGAAATGAACTCTGAATAAACTGATCCCAAGGTAAAGCTATGTTTTTAAGAGTTGCATATAAATCAAACAGTGTGTAGTACTTTCTGTGTGGCTCAAGTGTGGTAATGTCTTTGAGACCCATCTCTGTTAAAAAGGGTATGTCAGTAGATCATCTTTCCACCCTTCTTTCTCCACTCTGCTCTCCCTCTTCCTCACACCATAGCCCAGGCTTGCTTTGAGTTCATTCTTTCTGCTTTGATCTCCTGAGTGTTGGGATTGTAGGTGTAAGCCAACATTTCTGTCTAGCTTACTCTTTCTTAAAATACCTGTGTTGAGGTGTACATAGCATACACTGAGCTAGCACATGTAATCGGGCAGATTATGAGTTTAAGACCTCTATGGACTTACCATATTAGATCCCTTTTTCTTTTCTTTTCCTTGAGACAGGGTTTCTCCATAACCCTGAAGGAGACCAGGCTGGCCTCAAACTCAAATAGAGGTGCCTGTCTCTACCTTCTAAGTTCTGAGAGTAAAGGCATGTGTCAAAACACCCAGCAAGATCCTTTTGTTTGATTGTGTGTGATACTGTGTTTATGTCTGTGTGTATTTTTTTTTTTGTTTTTGTTTTTGTTTTTCGAGACAGGGTTTCTCTGTGGTTTTGGGGCCTGTCCTGGAACTAGCTCTTGTAGACCAGGCTGGTCTCGAACTCACAGAGATCCTCCTGCCTCTGCCTCCCAAGTGCTGGGATTAAAGGCGTGCACCACCACCGCCCGGCAGTGTGTATTCTTTTGTTACTATTAAATTTTGCAGTTTATGAGGGTTTTGCATACATGCCTGGCTATGAATCACTTATGCCTGGTATATGAATAGGCTAGAAGAAGAAACATATCTACTGGAATTGGAATTTAAGCATAATTGTGAGCTACCTTGTGGATGCTGGGAAATAAAATTGTATCCTCAGGAAGAGCAGTTGGTGCTCTTAACTGCTGAGCCATTGCTGCAATCCCTTGAGATGCTATCTTGGGAGCGGGGGGGGGGGGGGGCAGGACCCAGGCAGTGGTGGTGCACACCTTTAATCCCAGCACTCAGGATGCAGAACAGAGACAGGTGGAATTCTATGAGTTCAAGGCCAGCCTGGTCTACAGAGCGAGTTCTATGACAGGGTCCAAAGCTACAGAGAAACCCTTTCTCAGAAAATGAGTTTCAGTCCCCAAGAATCTATTTAAAAAAAAAAAAAAAACCATCCTCAGTGAAAAATTCTCTCTTTGATCTTCCTGATTCCTTAACAGTGTTAATCCACTTGACCCATCTGTTTCACACCTGCTCAGACTTTAACTAAGTTTAGGCAGACAAAACTATGGCTAGCCATCCTTTACTGCATTAGCAGATTCCAGTGATTGTTAAGGAGGACTTCCTTATCTCCCATCTCTCAGTGGCTGCCAAACAAAATGCTGTATCTTGTCTTATGATTGGAGTATGTTTAATATAGCTGGAGAATGCATACCTTCAGCTACAGGAATTACATGAATGGCAAGGACTCTATGATCTTATTACCTTAATAGTCAGTGTCCAGTTTGTCTTGAGGTCCATGATACAGATGAGGCAGGAATAACTTGTACAATAATACACAGCTGAATCATTGAAGGATTCAAATGTTACTTTATTAACTATATATTTCCATTTTTGAATATTCAGTGTAGGTTCAATCAAAAGAAAATAATGATCTTCAGGTTGTCCTGCAAGATATGTAAATATGAGTTCCTCCCACCTTTGCTTCTTTAATTTCTTCCAAGTCTAAGCAGTTTTATTTGGAGGGCAAAAATGTTTAACCTAACCCTGGACCCAAGATCTCTTCAGATGTCCTATAGACAAAATTCCTCTGATTCAGGAGGCCTTACAGCCAGAAATGTAAGCAGAGGGTCTTTGAAAGCTGGCCCTCAACTCGATGCTTTCTTCCCTTCCACTAGAGCATCAGCTCTAGGCCCAGGACAGAAGCAAAAGAATTCTGAATGAGATTAGGAATCTTTCCCAAGTTGAGAGGATTCTGGAGATTATGTGTAGAAAGCTCCTGTAGCGTTGAAAAGATTTATTCAGATAGGGTGTTATCAGGACCTAGAAACACTGGTTGGTCTTAATAGAGATCAGGATGAAGAAAAAGGCGTGTTTAGATGCACCTTTGCTTTCTGTCTGTATCACGGATGGGATCTTTCTGAGAATGCTAGCCACGATAGGGGAAAAAAATAGAATAATAGATTTAGGCCTGAATCTTACACTGCCCTTTCCTGATGATATTGCTGTACAATGAATGCAAAATTTTATTCGTAGAGATTACACAGTACAACAATCATTTTTAATGAAAAGCATTTTGAAATTACATTGGGCCATAATCATTCCATCAAGCCATTGGAAATTGGTCACTTTCCTGCATTTGTAAATTTTTGGGGTACTTCATCACCTCCTCTGAGCTTGATCACATGCTTTTTGCTGACTCCTTAGTAGCAATAAACTGTTTTCTTTTTTCTTTTTCTACTGTGTCTTATTTTTGTGTATTTCATGCCAATCTACCACTGTCAGAATGTTCCACTGTTCTCCTTTTTCTGGTGTTTGTGCTACTCCTCCCACTGCTGTTGTGGCCAGTGGAGGTCCTATCTGACCATCCGTAGCTAGGGGTGAGGCAGAGATAGTGTAACAAAAAAGCAGCTGATGGATAACTGCTACCATGCTGCCTAAAGCACAGTTCTTTCTACACTCCCTGGAACTGTCTCCCCTCTCTCTTCTTCCTCTTCATCCTGCCCTTACCTTACAGTTCCTCCTCTCAATTTGCCTTTCCCTGGGAAGACATTATAGCTCCAGTGCTGACACTTATATATATAAAATATTGTTTCTTTGTTAATGTACAGTTTACAATTTCTTTTTCCCTGTGTTCACTGTTTCTTTTTAGGCGTTTGGAGTTTTTTATTTTTACCTTTTTTGGGTTTTTTTGTTTTTTTTTCTGAGACAGTCATTTTGCAGTTCAACCTGCTCTCAAACTCGGTAAATGTTTCTAAATATAATCCTTCTGCCTCAGCCTCCCAAATGCTAAGATTATAGGTGTGGGCCACCATGACTAGCTTTTTTACTGTGTTAAAATCTGATTTGCCTGTATTGATAAGATATTTCATTTGTATTTTAACAAAGCTTGCCTGACGATCAGAATACAGAGCTAAGCCACTAGAGGCTAGGCAGTGGTGGCGCACACCTTTGATTCTAGGACTCAGGAGACAGAGGCAGAGGGATCTCTGTCACCCTGAGCTACACAAGATTGAATCTGTCTAAAAGAGAAACAGCTCACACAAAAGTGATCCCAGCACTTAGGATCCCACACCTTTAGTCCTAGCACGAGGGAGGTGGAGGCAGGAGTGATATGGCTGGGCCGGAAGAGGAATATAAAGCGGGAAGAGACAGAAGTTCAGTGTAGTCTGTGGACAGGATCGCCCCTTTGGTCTGATCATTGGTAAAGAGGTAAAAAAAACTCTAGCTTCTCTGATCCTTCAGCTTTCACCCCCTAATATCTGACTCTGTTTTTATTATTAATACCAATTAGAATTCGTGCTACATTTGCCTGTGTTTTGTTTGCTTCTATTGTTAGGCTCACATCCAAAATGTCCTTTCCCTGACCATGTGGTCTCTTTGCCCTTAAACTTGTTTCAATCCTCTGGTTTTTTTTTTTCTTTGTTTTCAGTTGGTGGTTTACTGTGGTGTCCAGGCTGACCTTTAACTCATGCCTTCCTCATCCTTTGCATGTTGCTCCATCAATTATATTAGTTTTTGCCGTCTTTTAGCAGTCTTTGGAACTTTGGTTTATTTTATGGTCGTGGGAAGCAGAATCTGGGTTTTTGTGTGTAGTAGACCAGCTCTACCACTGAGATGTGTCCATCTGTCTTATGAGACATGATCTCAGGCTGACTACAAAATTCTCAATTCTCCAGGACAGCTCATTATTGTTGGTATTACAAGCATACACCATTATTCATGGCTCAGGATTTTTATTTGTAGTTCTCTGGTAGGTTCATTGTCTTTTTTTGTTTTTGAAACAAGGTCTGCCTGGCGGTGGTGGTGCACGCCTTTAATCCCAGCACTTGGGAGGCAGAGGCAGGTGGATTTCTGTGAGTTCGAGGCCAGCCTGGTCTACAAGAGATAGTTCCAGGACAGGCTTGAAAGCTACAGAGAAACCCTGTCTTTAAAAACTTAAAAAAAAAAAAAAAAAAAGGAAAGAAAGAAAGAAGGTCTAAAAGATTTAAAACTCGGAATTTAAAGTGTGCACTAACATGCCTATCTTTAGATTCATTTTCCTAATGTCTTCAAAGGAGCAGACATTTTAAGTTTTGATAGAAGTCTGGTTTGTCAACTTCTAGAAAGGTTTTTATTTTATATGTATTAGCATTTTGCCTGCCTGTTGTCACATACTTACATACATACATATGTATATGTTGTATGCCTGCAGGCCTGTTGTCCTCAATGTCTAGGAGAGGACATTGGTTCCCCAGAGTTGGAGTTAGAGGTGATTTTGAGATGCCGTATTATAGCTGCTGGGAATTGAACCTTGGCCTTCTGGAAGGGAAATCAATGTGCTCTTAACCACTGTGCCATCTTTGGTCCCTGGTTTATCAACTTTCATTTGTATTATTTTATGTCATGTTTAAGAAATACAGCTTAACTCGGTGTCACTTTTTTCCAGTACATCTTCTGTGATTTTTATAGTTTCTGTCTTCATATTTATGTGTATAATCTGTTTCATAGTAACTTGTATGTGTGATTTGAAGTATAGAGCAATTTCCATTTTTATTTTTTCTAGGCCTGAAAGTTAGATTCAGAGTCTTATGTAGGCTCAGCAATCAGTGTATCACTGTATCCTCAGCCTGAGACTGTATAAGGTATTCTGGGGGTGAGGGGCTGGCGAGATAACTGAGTGCTTAAGCACTTCCCTGGCTGCTCTTCCAGAGGACCTGCAGACCTGAGGTCCATTCCCAGCAACCCTTTACAGTGGAATCTAGTGCCTTCTTCTGGAATAACGGTGTACATGCAGATAGAGCACTCATAAATAAGTCTTTTTTTTCTCCTAAGATATTTTACCTGCTTCCAGACAGATAAAAAGTATGAAGACATTTTCTTACTTCATGGCTCTTCCTGCTCTACTGTAATAGGGGATCATCTCAGGTTTGCTTTTCAGTGCTGGCCTGTTCCCTTCCGCTATATCTCCAAAGCAGGGTTTCTCCCTCCCCTCCCACTTCTTTCTTTCCTTAACTTTCCATTGTGTACATGGATAATGGTGGAACAAAAAGTTTGCATGTGTTCAGGTAGGAAGGTGGCTCAATCAATAAAATAATTGCCATACAAGTGTAAGGACCTGATTTTAGATTCCTAGCATCTGGTCAGGCATGGCTATGTGTATCTGTAATCCCAGACACTGGGAGACAGACAGGTAGGTTTCTGGAGCTCACTATCTAGCCACCATATGAGCATCAATAAGCCACAGTGTCTCAGAAAACAAGAGGGGGCGGGGCTGGGACTTAGTGCGTTTTCACAGAACCTGCCTTCATTCCCCTGCACCACATTGGGAAGCACACAGCTGTCTGAAACTCAAGTTCCAGGGGATCCAGCATCCTCTTCTGGCCTCACAAATACACATACTCACAAATAAATCTTTTTAAAAAATAAAAGGTAGGGCTGGAGAGATGGCTCAGTGGTTAAGAGCATTGACTGCTCTTCCAAAGGTCCCGAGTTCAATTCCCAGCAACCACATGGTGGCTCACAACCATCTGGAATGAGGTCTGGTGCCCTCTTCTGGCCTGCAGGCATATACACAGGCAGAATATTGTACTCAATAAATAAATAATTTTAAAAAAAATAAAAAATAAAAGGTAGACACTGGGCAGTAGTGGCTCATGCCTTTAATCCTAGCACTCCCAGTGAATCTCTGTGAGTTTGAGGGCAGCCTGGTCTACAAAGTGAGTTTCAGGATAGCTAGAGCTGTTACACAGAGAAACCCAGTCTCAAAAAACAAACAAACAAATAAAAATAAAAGGTAGAGAATGACTGAGGGACACCTCCCATGTCAACCTTAACCTCCACTTAAAACATGTACATACACGAAGAATCTATAAGTGTTTATTGAAGTCTTCTAACAGGACTTTGAAAAGAAAATCCAATTTATTTTCAAGAGTTGTAGTATTCCTGGTTTTATTTTCAGATTTTTCCATATGTCTCAAAGGTATTTTTTAAAAGATGGCTGGAGAGATGACTTAGGTTAAGAGCACTGGCTGTTCTACAGGTCCTGAGTTCAATTCTTAGTGACCACATAGTGACTCGTAAACCATCCGCAGTGAGATCTGCCCCCTCCTGACATGCATGCAGGTAGAACACTGTATACAAAACAAATAAATCTAAATAAATAAATAAAACTCTTTAAAAAAAAACTGGCTGTGATAGTTTTGTCAACTTGAAACATCTGAGAAGAGATAAGAATTGTCCTGAACACAGTGGTACAAGCCGTTAATTCTAGCACTTGAGAGAGAGAGAGAAGCAAGTGGATTTCTTAAGTTCAGATCTCAGAATTCCCCAGAAAGCTTCACAGAAAATTGTCTAAATCTCCTTGACCTGTGGGCATATCTATAGGAAATTGCCCTAAGTTCATTGATGTGGCAAAATTCAGTCTAAAAGTGCATCACATGTATTCCTGCTGTCTGCTCCTGACTGGAAGACATTGACTGCGTCAAGCTGCTGCCACCTTGCTGGCGTGATAGACCATAATCTGAAATTGTAAGCTAAAATAGACCCTTTATTTTATAGCTTGCTTTGTCATGGCTCTTTTTTTGGGGGGGGGTTGTTTTTTGGTTTGTGGTGTTTTTTTTTTTTTTTTGAGACGGTAGTTTTAGAGTCTGTTATGGGGCTAGCTCTTGTAGGCCAGGCTGGCCTCAAACTCACAGAGATCCGCCTGCCTCTGTGTCCTCCTGAGTGCTCCAATTAAAGACGTGCACCACCAGTGCGCGTTGTCATGGATTTTTGTCATACAAGCCAGGAATAAGGCTTGAGAGGAAGCATTTAATGTCCACCTTGTTCCTGTGTTTTCTTTATCACCTACAATGTAGTTGGATCTAGAGGCTGGATTTTCTTTGAGAGAAATGTGTTGTACTCAGTATAATATGACACTTTGTTATATCATACCAATAAACACATATCAGATCAAATTGTCCACTTTTTTTTTAGTTTTTTTGTTTGTTTTTGTTTTGTTTTGTTTTTGAGGCAGGGTTTCTCTGTGTAGCTTTGAAGTCTATCCTGGAACTTTCTCAGTACACCATGCTGGTCCGAAACTCAGATTCACCTACTTCTGCCTCCCAAGTGCTGGGATTAAAGGCGTGAGCTGCCACTGCCTGCCCAGATTGCCCACTTATAAAGGTACTAAAGTTGTGCATAGTCAGATTCTGTCAGTTTGGTAAATTTTATAAAGTTCTTCACTAACTTATTCCTAACGACTTTGATTGGAATATATTCTTGTATTATTAATCTGTTGCCTCTTTCCTTTTCCAGGAATCCATACCTGTTTTGTATGTAAACAGAGTGGGGAAGATGTGAAAAGGTGCCTTCTGCCCTTATGTGGAAAGTTTTACCATGAACAATGTGTCCAGAAGTACCCACCAACTGTCATGCAGAACAAGGGCTTCCGGTGCCCCCTGCACATCTGTATAACTTGCCATGCTGCTAATCCAGCCAATGTATCTGCTTCTAAAGGTGTGGATTTTTTTTTTTTTGATGTAAATCAATCTAATTGTAAGACTTTGGTTTCTTGGGCACTACTACTTATTTTCAAGTGCAGTCTGAAGCATCCTGCTTGTCAGTTTGCTAAAGTAGCAACATTTGTGGCCAAGTAGAGTAATGAATTCCCATGGATACCATGCTGTGTTCTGTGGAATTTCCAGCTGATGGCTTAAAATATTTAGATATCATTAGAGATTTTGTTTGAAAACATCTCCTATTCAATACACTTTATATCCCTTTTAGTTCTTCTACCATATAGATTTAAGTAGTTGGATCCTGGTTTTTAGTTGCTGATGTATATTAGAGATCCATCTGGGAAATAAGCTTCATAAAGTAATAAGCAAAGACTAATTCTACTGTTCAGTTGCTTTTGTCTTCTGTTTTTGTTTTGTTTTGTTTTGTTTTTAAGACGGTTTCCCTGTGTAGCCCTGGCTGTCCTGGAATACTCTGTAGACCAGACTGGCCTCAAACTCAACAGAGATCCACCAGCCTCTGCCTCCCAAGTCCATTCGTTTTAATTTACTTATTTCAGATGTTACAGGATTTGAGGCAGTCATCTGGATCGTAGATCATGGTCTCCTTGCAGATGCAGGTGTATTTACAGTTGTGCAGTCCTATTCCCACTGGGGACTAGCACAGAGCTCCTCTCTTCATCTTAATAGTGAATTACATGTTTAAGAGCCATGTTTCTCCCCGCTGGCAAATAGACTTTCATAATGCACTTTGTTTCCATATGTAATCTTTTTCTCTTGCTTCTCTCCCATTTTTCTTCTTCCCATAAATGTAGGTCGTCTGATGCGTTGTGTCCGATGTCCTGTGGCCTACCATGCTAATGACTTTTGTCTTGCCGCTGGGTCAAAAATCCTTGCATCTAATAGTATCATCTGCCCTAATCACTTCACCCCTAGGCGGGGCTGCCGAAATCATGAGCATGTTAATGTCAGCTGGTGTTTTGTGTGCTCAGAAGGTAAGATGTGACTTCTAACTTTGACTGGTTTCAAAGGGATTATCAAGTGTTTTATATTTTAATGTGTATTGCAGTGAATATATGGACAACTTACAGGAGTTACTTCTCTTTCTCTTGCCATATGGGTCCTAGATATCAAGCTTAGGTCTTCAGACTTGGCTCATCTCTCTGACCCTGAAATAAGATCTCTCAGTCAATCTGTTTTGGCTAGGCTGGTGTGCTGTTGAGTCCCTAGGATCTGCTTGTCTCAAGTACTCAGTGCTGGGGTTACAGGCTAGCTTCTCTGGGTTCTGGGAATCCTAACTTTGGGGCTTCATACTTTGTAGCAAGCCCATTATGACCGACCCACTGATAAATTTCTCCAGTCTCTCATGTATCCTTTTTAGTTTATAATACTTGAGGCTGGGAATAGTGCTTGCTTAGCCTATCATGCCCAAAGCATTGGACTTTATATAAATTGATGTGATGGGGCATACCTATAATCTTTAGTGTACATCACATGAATTCAGTGCCAGAGTAGGCCAGAAGAGGGAGTCATTTCCCCTGGAACTAGAGTTATAGAAGGTTGTTAGTAACTATGTGTTTGCTGGGGAATCAAACCCTGGTCCTCTGCCAGAGTAGTAGCCCATGCTTTGGATCCCACTAAGCCATCTTTCCAACTTCTGAAGAAAGTTTTTATTTTTATATATGTATATTTCTTTTTACAACAGGGCTTATGTACTTGCTTTGTATGCCAAACTAATCATAAACTCCCAGAGGTCCACATGCTTCTGCCTCCAGTGTGCCTCTATTAAAGGCATTCACCACCATGCCCAAGTTGAAAAAAAATTCTAGAACAATACAAAGGAAAAATGAAATAGCACAGCCTATGAAGGAAGTTCAGTCATAAAAGTTAAAAACAAGTCCAGAGATCACCTAAAATTTTCTCACTGTGTTAAGTCTATAACCAACTTTATTTAAACAATTTTAATAAGTGTGATAGCAAATGGAGACTATAAGTTATAAACCAAGAAACTCAGGTTCAATAGGGATGCCAAACACCCTGCTTACAAGCACTTGATAACTCTGTGTCTGAAACTGCCGTGTTCTGAAAAGAGTGAAACAGCTACGCGTATGGAGGTACTGCTGGGTTATGTGTTTTGTTAGCTGAGGTCTCAAGAGCAACTGTTGCTCATTATAAAATGTTTCTACTGGGAAATTGAGATCTCAATAAGGAAAGTGAATTCCTGAAGTGATAAGGTCTTAGGACTTCAAGACCTTCCTGTCACCAGCTGAATCGAATTTTCAGGTTTTAGGGATGGTTTGGTTCGTAAAATCCCAGCCATGACAGACTGAGTCCAGACTCATGTAGAAACAAGGTACATTCTCATAACATGGTATTGTTAGGTCAGAGACAGGCATGAGTTCTTTTGCTAACCAACCATCTTAGCAGAATGGGTGAGCTCTAGGTTCAGTAGACCTTGTCATAAAAAATAAGGTAGAAAGTGATGAAGAATCCATCCAACACCAACCTCTGACCTCCATGTGCATGCAAACACACAAGCTACATACACAAAACTTAATTACGCCTTTTTTTTAAAAAAAAGATGTATATTTATTATGTATGCAGTGTTCTATCTGTATGTTTCCATGCTTGCCAGAAGAGGGTATCCTATGTCATTATAGATGATTGTCAGCCTCCATCTGGTTGCTGGGAACAGAACTCAGACCCTCTGGAAGAGCAGTTAATACGCTTAACCTCTGAGTCATTTCTCCAGCCCCTAATTGTGTGTTTGTTATACTGTGGCCTCTATTTGCTATAAATAGTCTTAGAAGGAAAGGGTTTGTTTGTTTTGTTGTTGTTGGTTGGTTGGTTCTGTTTTTGTTGTTTTGTTTTGTTAATTTTTTTGAAATAGGGTTTCTCTGTGTAACAGCCCTGGCTGTCCTGGAACTCACTCTATAGCCTTGAACTCAGAGATCCACCTGTTTCTGCCTCCTGAGTGCTGTGATTAAAGGCGAGCCACTATTGCCTCGCTCACCTTTTTTTTTTTTTCTTTTTTTTTGTTTTTTGTTTTTCGAGACAGGGTATCTCTGGAACGTTCCTGGGTATCCTGGAACTCATTCTGTTTATCAGCCTTGCCTCTAACTAACTGAAATCTGCCTGCCTCTGCCTTTCAAGTGCTGGGATAATGAAAATGTTTATATTGATATTTATGCACATAAATACCATCTTGTTATCATAACTAATTTTGGTAGAAAATATACTATTTATTATCCTAATATGAAAATTTTTGATGTGAGTTTGGAGCTCAGGAATATTAGAAAAGGCATATTGTTATAGAGTAGTCTTTCTGTGTGTGTTCTACTAAGCCCTTGGCTAGAGTTAGAAATAATTGATTAGGGGCTGGAGAGATAGCTCAGAGGTTAAGAGCACTGACTGCTCTTCCAGAGGTCCTGATTTCTATTCCCAGCAACCGCATGGTGGCTCACAACCATCTGTAATGAGATCTGGTGCCCTCTTCTGGTCTGCAGCATATATGTAGGGAAAATGCTGTATACATAATTAATAAATAAAAATCTTTTAAAAAAATAATTGATTAGGAGCTGAGCAAAAGCCATTTCTGCTGGGACTTTTTATGGACTCTTGTGGTCTAATGCGAGGTTTCCCTATTCCTCTAGGAGGCAGTCTTCTGTGCTGTGACTCCTGTCCTGCTGCTTTCCATCGTGAGTGCCTAAACATTGATATTCCTGAAGGAAATTGGTATTGCAATGACTGTAAGGCTGGCAAAAAACCACACTATAGGGAGATTGTCTGGGTGAAGGTTGGTCGATACAGGTGAGTAACATGACAAAGAATGGCACTCATTTCTCCTATCATCCTCTGTTTCTTGGGTTCTGGAAGATAACTTTTTGGTTTTGTTTTTCCAAACACAGTTTCTCTGTGTAGCCCTGGTTGTCCTGGAACTCACTCTGTACACCAGGCTGGCTTCACACTACAGAGATCCATCTGCCTTTGTTTCCCAAGTCCAGGGGTTAAAACCGTGCATTACCACCACCAGGCTGGTAATTAACTTCTTAAAATGTTCTTCATGATTAGGCATAGTACTCTAAACTCTATTAAAAAAGTTAAATATTTATTTTTCAGTTCTAGGTATATAGTATGTGTACTGTAGCAAATTATTTACTGAATAAGCACATAATCTCATAAACAAGGAAAATTCATTATAATTTCAAAGTATTTACTCACAAACATGCACAGTAATATTCTTCTCCACCTGATAGTTGTCCGTAGTTTCCCCACAATTGTTCATTTTGGTTTTGCTTTTGAAGTTGTAATTGAACTGGGAATGCATAAAAGTATACAACATAAATGTAGTTTGTTAGATTTTTAAACAAGGCTTCATTATATAGCCCTGGCTGGCCTCAGACTCAGAATCCTCCCTGCCTCTGGTTCCTACTTACCCAGCTAACATGAATGATTTCAACATAGAATGACACACTATGATTATATATTTTATGAATTACTAGCTATGTGTGGTGGTGTACCCTGTATTCCCAGTACTTGGGAGCCTGAGGCAGGATGATCATAAGTTCATGACCAGTTCTTGCTATATAGCAAGATCCTACATCTACTAAAGAAAAGTTTGAAAGTTGTCAACACCAAGAGATGATAGATGATGGAAATACTGGAGAGATGGCTCGGAGGTTCAGAGCATTGCCTGCTCTTCCAAAGGTCCTGAGTTCAATTCCCAGCAACCACATGATGGCTCACAACCATCTTTAATGGGGTCTGGTGCCCTCTTCTGGCCTGCAAGCATACACAGACAGAATATTGTATACATAATAAATAAATAAATAAATATTTTTTTTAAAAAGAAGATGAAAATATTGATTATCTTGGTTAGATAATTACAGGGAGTTTCTTTTTTAGTTTTTGCTTTTGAGTTAAGGTCTTAACTGTGTATCCTGGCTGACCTCAAACTTGATATCCAGCTTGGTATATAGACCAGACTGGCCTGAAACTGCCTCTGCTTCCTGAGTTTAAATCACTCTTGGAATTAGAAATACGTGACCTCTAGCCTAGCTGTAAGTTTTTTTAAAATCCAAATTGTCTGGTATACTACTGTTGAAACCCTTAATGATGAATATTGTTTTCCCTGTCATTGTCACGTCTTCATTTCTCTTGTTCTAATTACTTTTAATAAACTTAATAATTGTGTATGTGTCTTAATGTGGATATGTGCGTGTGAGCACAAGTAATCTGAGACCAGAAGCATGGGATTCTATGGAACTAAATAATACAGATGTCTTTGAGCCATCTGACAAGGGTGCTGAGAATGGAACAAAGTTCTGTACAGTGGCAGCATGGGCTCTTAGTCACTATGCCAATTCTTCAGTCAGATTTTCATTTCATTGTTGAAGAAAATTATTCAGTGGACATTGTACATATTCATGTATCATAATTTCCTTGAAGCAACGTAACTGTTTCTAAGAAATTATTTATATTTGTGAATGTTTATTTTAGCTTTCTGTGACATTCTACTTGAGGATACAGCTAAATGAACAAAGTGCTTGGTACCCAAGTATGAAGGCTGGTGTTCTGAACCTAGCACCTTCATACATGTATGCAGTCTTAGAGCTTGGGCAGCAAAGATAAGGTTCCTCAGGGTAAACTGGTTAGCTAGGCTAGAAAGCACTAGTGAACTCCAGGTTCACCTCGAGAACCTGCCTCAGTAAACAGAGTGAACAATAACCAGGGAAACATTTGTTTTTCAGTTTGTGCCTGTATACATGTACATACTATGTATACACACATGCAGAAAGACCTACAACAAAACCTTAAGTATGTTATTTTCCCAGTGCTTTTGCAGCCTTGTAGAGGTTTCTTCTCTTATTTGTACCCTTCCCAGGTGGTGGCCAGCTGAGATCTGCCATCCTCGAGCTGTACCCTCTAACATTGATAAAATGAGACATGATGTGGGAGAGTTCCCTGTTCTCTTCTTTGGGTCTAATGACTATCTATGGACTCATCAGGCCCGAGTTTTCCCTTATATGGAAGGAGATGTGAGCAGCAAGGATAAAATGGGAAAAGGAGTGGATGGAACATATAGAAAAGGTAACTTTACCCTTATGATTTTTCAGGCAAGCAGAAATTTCCATAGCTCAGTATCTGCTCTATGTTAAAGTTCATGTAATGGTTCAGGGTGTCTGAAATACTGTGATGCCTGCTTATAATCGTAAGACTCGAGGCTAAGGCAAACGAACCCCAGGATCAAGACTACCCTGATTACATAGTGAGTTCCAGGGTGATTTTTGCTACACAGTGAGGCTGTGTCTCAAAAAGAAAAAAAGAGAAAACAAAAGTGTCTTAGCCACATGCTTGTAATTTCAGTTCTTGGGTTGGGAGCCCAAGTTCAGTGGCCTAGGTCTTATAAGACCATCTCAACAAAACAAAATTGGCTGGAATTATAGATGGAGTTTAAAGGCACAGGGCTTGCCTGGCATCTGTAAAGTCATGGATTGCTCTCCAACACTTAAAACCGTTTTCAAATTTAGGTTCCATGCTGATACACACCTGTAATTTCAGTGGCTTGGAGGACCATAAATTTGAGGCCAGCCTCTGCTACTGAGTAGAAAGACACTGCTTCACCCTCCCTGTCCAAAAAAAGGCAGGGCGTAGGTATGGCTGGCCTCAAACTCACAGAGATCCACCTGCCTCTGCCTCCTAAGTGCTGGGGTTAAAGGCATGCGCCACCACAGCCCAGCAGGACATGGGTTTTCTTCAGCTTAAAGGGGGAGATCGGGTAAAATAAATATACCCAGAGATATATAATTTTTTTTTACGTGATTTTGTTTTATTTTCTCAGCTCTTCAGGAAGCTGCAGCGAGATTTGAAGAGTTAAAGGCCCAAAAAGAGCTAAGACAACTACAGGAAGATCGAAAGAATGACAAGAAGCCACCCCCTTATAAACATATAAAGGTGATTGGGACAAATCTTGGGAGGCTGTGTAGTAGAATAACACTGTATGGCTCCTTTTCCTTTCTTGCTCATGGTAAAAATTTAAAAATTGGAAGTTAAGAGTATAAAAAGAGTACTTTGTTTTTATTTCTAACACAGTTGTGATCGTCAGTTCTCAACTTGTTAGACTTATCAGTAAGCTCCTGGACCTATTGAACCATCTCACTGTCCCTCTTCAGTGTTCTTCCTAAAGTGATTATTTGTATATATTAGCTTATATAACATCATCTTATGCCAGGACCTGGTTTTAAATTCTTTGAGTGTAGCAACTTTTAAATTGATTTTTTTTTCCCTCTAGTGCTATAGGTTTATAAGCAAGTACTCTACCACCAAACTACAGTCTCCCATCCCCACCCCTTTTTAATTTGGTGATGGTGTTCCATTTGTCTGGGCTCACCTTTAACTTGTGATCTCCTGTCTTAGTCTCTGAAAAAAACAGAATTAAAAGGCATATTCCAATATAGCTGGTTTGAAATTTACATTTAATGTATCAGCTGTGGCTTTATTATTAATATGAATAGTCTCATCTTGATTTCTTCAAATCATGTAAATGTGTCATATAACTTGAAGGATATGTTACTGAATTGCTTTATGTTAATTTATCTGATATGACACAATGTGCTTTTCCAGGTGAACCGACCTATTGGTAGGGTACAGATCTTCACTGCAGACTTGTCAGAAATTCCCCGTTGCAACTGTAAAGCTACTGATGAGAATCCCTGTGGGATAGATTCAGAGTGTATCAACCGGATGCTGCTCTATGAGTGCCATCCCACGGTGTGTCCTGCTGGAGGGCGCTGTCAAAACCAGTGCTTCAGCAAGCGCCAGTATCCAGACGTTGAAATTTTCCGCACATTACAGAGGGGCTGGGGTCTCCGGACAAAAACAGATATTAAAAAGGTAAAGATAAACTAAGAGGTTTTGTTAGGCTTTTATTTTGTTTTTACTGCTTGATATAACTGGTTCTTCTTGATGAATATGAGAATTACTACATAGAGGACACATAGTTAGGAATTATTATAAACTCCAAGGTGTAGAGAGAGGCTTGATAGTGGATGATCTTGTCATCAAAGTCCTTACATTGATCATATTCGCTATATATAACAATATAGGGAGAAATTCATAAGAATGTTATGAGATTCTTTACACTTTATGACAGTTTTAGAGCCAGTAGTAAAGATGGAAGAAGAGGTGGTTACAGTATTTTGTTTGTTTGGTTTTTGTTGTTTTGAGACAGGTTTCTCTGTAGCTTTGGAGCCTGTCCTGGAACTCACTTGGTGTATCAGGCTGGCCTTTGAACTCGGGAAGATCCACCTGTCTTTACCTCCCAAGTGCTGGGATTAAAGGTGTGCACCACTGCTGCCCAGCAGTTATAGTATTTGAATAAAGTATTTAATCAGGAGAAATAGTTTGGGGTTATCAAGAGTGACGAGCTGTGTTGAGCTTTTCACAGTGAAAATGCAGGGAATCTTCAACATGAAATGTGGAGGGCCTCTGCTAACCTCCTTCTTGAAGGCGGTAATGGGTTTATTAACCTTCATTAAGAGGTTTTGTTTTGTTTTTTGCTTGCATGTATGGGACTGGAATTACAGGCAGTTGTGAACTGCCCTGTGGTGGCTGGATATTGAACCCCCGTCCTCTGGAAGAACAGCCAATGCTTTTAGCTGCCCATCTCTCTAGTCTCTTTAATATAATTTTTAGAGCTCTAGAATTTTGAGAAAAGTGTATAGGAAGGAATCCAGACATTTGTCACTTGTTTGGTTGAGTTTTTGGTATTTTGACACAGGGTTTCACTCTGTTGCCCTGACTGTCCTGACATCAAACTCAGAGATCCACCTGCCTGTGTCTCCAGAACACACCACCACACCTGGCTGTTCTTCAACGTTTTAACAGATAATATTATACATTCTGGATAGAAAAATTAATCTTATTTGACAATTTAGTAACAAAGCTTATTTTCATAATTTCTAAAGAATTTTGATGGGGGCTCAGTGGTTAAGAGCACTGGCTGTTCTTTGAAGAGAACCTGGTTCAATTCCCTGCACCCACATGGCAACAAACAGCGGTCTGTAACTCCAGTTCCAGGGAATCCAGAATTCTCAAACAGGCATACATTCAGGGAAAACACCAATGCATTCAATCAATCAATCAATAAAAATTTAAGCATTTAAAATTTTTTGTTGTTGTTGAGGTTTCTAGGAAACACAATGAAGCCATTTACCAAATATTTATCTTGTTTGCCAGGTAGAGATAGGATTAAAGTCTCCCATGTTATTTGTGAAAGATGGTTTAATTACACTATGCAGAGTAGGGTGGACAGTGATGTTAAATGTAGAAGGATGGTAAAAGCAGGGCAAGCTCCAAGACAGAGAATGTAGTTGAAACTGGATTTCAGGCCATCAGACAGGTAACAAAATTGACTTGTTTCTTTACTGTTTCTCAGTCTTCAATTCTGGTGGTTCTTCAGTGAGCTTTTCTGCTAGTGGGAATGAGGAAGTGATTTTTCTTCATTAAGTGATTAAGGCATCATAAATAATAAAATTCACATAGTCTACTTTTGAGAATCATCTATATTATTTTTAAGATATAAATTGCACCAGTGTTGTTTTACCCTTTAGTTATGAGCTGTTTGTGTTGTAGGGTGAGTTTGTGAATGAGTATGTGGGTGAACTGATAGATGAAGAAGAGTGCAGAGCTCGGATCCGTTACGCACAAGAACACGATATCACTAATTTCTATATGCTCACTCTAGATAAAGTAAGTAATATAAAATTGTTTTGTATTTGAAAGTGTATTTGTGATAGACCCAAGTTCTAGACTTTGTCCATATACATGAGCAATTTCTTGATCCTGATTCTAGAGAGGGCTACATTGCTCATTTTTGGCTCTTTACCCATAACCAAAAACAATAAAGCTACTTTTAGTATTTTTTTTTAATGATCCAATATAAGTTGGGGTTTTTTTAACGCTGTAAAAATATATAAAAAGATCACAAGAGTTAATAATCTTTTATCCCTTAATTGTATAAACTTGACTAATTTGTTCATGTTGTGTTGTTACGATCATATAACTCAGTGGTTCTCAACACTCCTAGTGCTGCAACGCTTTAATACAGTTCCTCATGTTGTGGTGACTCCAATCACCAGTAATTTTGCTACTGTTATGCATTGTAATGTAAATATCTGTATTTTCTGGTGATATTTTTGGGGTCATGACCCATAGGTGTATGTAAATTAAAAAACTCAAGATATCAAGTATTTCAGTTTTTTTTTTTTATTTGGGGGTCATTGGATTATATTTCAGAAGAAACTTCCCATCGTGTCTGTTTCTTTTATCTGCAATTCTTTGTGCTTGGAAATTAGATTCCAGTACATTTCTTTCCCTGTACTATGGTTTTGGAGTTCTCCCTTTGCTAATATGAGAATTGAACCATGAAACCTATGCACAGTAGTCAAAGATTGTACAACTGAAGTATGTCTTTAGCCTATTTTACTTTGGTTGATTTATGTTGTGTCATTTTGGTTTTTTATTTATGCTTTGTTATTACATGTTAGTTATATTAGCTTATTACAGTTGAATTTGAATCAGAATCTTACTAAGTTTCCTTGGCAAGCCTAGAAGTTGCACTGTCCTGCCTCCAGTGAGCCATCTCTCCAGCCCCTACCCTACCATTCTCAGTACTTGGGATTACATTGACCCTCATGCTTAGACTGACAGCTCTTTTCCTGGCATCTACCTTTGTAAATACTTCTTCAGTTGTGTTTGTGTGTTTGTGAGTCTTTATTGACAGACATTCTGATTATGATTACTTTGGGTAAGGAATTGGATTAAGTAGTTAAATTTCAATAAATGATTTCTAATGTGCCTCTCATCTGTAAACTTCCTGATTAGAAAATGTAATAAGCTGCTGCTTCTCTGGGGCAGTGGTTCATAAACTTCAGTGTAGACCAGAATCCCATAGGCAGGCTTGTCATAACAACACATTGCTAAACCTGCATAGAGTTTCCTCTTTAGTATATTTGAAGCAAAGCCTTCCAAGTGGAGTTGGTGGTGATACTGGTCCATATGTGACTTACATAGAACTCCTGCTCTGAGAAACTTTGATTTTAAAAGCATTCACTTCTGTTGACGGGTTTCTGTCCCACCTGGTCCGGCACCTTTCAGTTCTAAAGAAACACACAGAGGTCTACATTAATCCTAAACTGGTTGGCCTGTTAGCTCAGGCTTCTTATCAACTATCACATCCTATATTAACCCCTAATTCTTGTCTGTATCAGCCACGTAGCTTGGTACCTTTTATCAGCAAGGCATTCTCATTTTGCTTTGCCTGTACCTGACTTCTTCTGTGACAACTACAGACTGAGCCTTTTCTCTTTCCAGAATTCTCCTGTTCTGGTTGCCCTGTCTATATTCTACCTGGGTACTGGTCAAGCAGTATTTTATTAAAATAATACAAGACCATTGTCCAGTAGCACATTTCATCTTATTAGAGAGAATAGTTAGTTTTCTACATAGTAGAGTCTCAGGAAATCTAACAGGTCGCTTTTCTTGAAATTCTAGGATCGAATTATTGATGCTGGACCGAAAGGAAACTATGCTCGGTTCATGAACCACTGCTGCCAGCCTAACTGCGAAACACAGAAGTGGTCTGTGAACGGGGACACGCGTGTTGGTCTTTTTGCTTTGAGTGACATTAAAGCAGGTAAGGTCAATAAAGACTCGGGAGCTAAGGCCTGAGTTTCAAGTTCTTTATTTACCATCTAAAAATCTTCTTTGCCATCTAAAAATCTTCTTTGTCGCCGGGCGACGGTGGCGCACGCCTTTAATCCCAGCACTCGGGAGGCAGAGGCAGGCAGATCTCTGTGAGTTCGAGACCAGCCTGGTCTACAGAGCTAGTTCCAGGACAGGCTCCAAAGCCACAGAGTGTGGGTGAGTGCTGTCTTGGGGCCTCCCTGCATTGTGGCTCATTTATGCTAGCCATTTTCTACTGCACTGTGCTGCACCACTGCCCTCTAGATGAAAATACGATAAGTGGCATCACTTACTATTATTGGACCAATAATTCTATAGGGAGTGTGAGGTAGGAGCCACGGCCTTGCTGTTAACCCTGGTTGGTTTTGGTTTGTGTGGGGTTGTTTGTTTTGTTTTGTTTCTAGCCTCTCAGTGATGTAAATACAGATGATTCTTAATCCTGCAGCATGTGTATTAACTATAAGTCACTTGGCTTTATATTCTGTCCAGCTAAAGAAAGAATTAATGATTTCCAGCATCTATCTAATGAAAATCTTTCTTGGTCTCACTGTTAGAATGTATATCAGGGCAGATAAGATGGTTAAGTAGGTAAAAGCTTGCTGACCAAGCCTGATTACCTGAGTTGGATTCCTGGAACCATGTAGTGTGGATGGAGAAAACCAATTCAATTCACAAGTTATCCGCTGACCACCACACATGCACTCCTATATACATACATACACGTAGAGACTTGTACATATGTGTACAGACAAAACAAATGTTAGAAATTTTTTAATTAAAAAAAGTATTGGGGCTGATGAGCGATGTCTCAGTGGTTAAGAGCACTGACTGCTCTTCTGGAGGACCCGGGTTTAATTCACAGCATCCACATGGCAGCTCACAACTGTCTGTATTTTCAAGTTCTGACATCCTCACACAGACATACATGCAAGCAAAACACCAATATACATAAAATAAAAAAAAATAGACCATCAGTCTGCAATTGTTAATATTCCTAAAATGTGATCGATGTTGTTAGCTGTGAAATTACTAAGAATACGTGTATTTGTCTTCATAAAACATTCTCATATCTGTTAGGCCAACCTACTTTTGAGTTTAAGTGTTTGTGGTTTTTTTAAATATTTATTTGTTTATTATGTATATAGTATTCTATCTGAGTGTGTGCCTGCAGGCCAGAAGAGGGCACCAGACCTCATTACAGATGGTTGTGAGCCACCATGTGGTTGCTGGGAATTGAACTCAGGACCTTTGGAAGAGCAGGCAATGCTCTTAACCAGTGATCCATCTCTCCAGCCCAGTGTTTGTGTTTTATTACCTTTCGGTCTGATTCACTGAAGTCAAGTCTGACTCATTTATTATTTTATTGGGATTTGTTATTGTTTGAGACAGGAGCTAACTCAGCCTTTTAACCTCTGGGATTATAGGTATATGCTACCTTACCCAGCTCAGGAAGAGTATATTTTTGTGCCTTAATTTGCTACAATTTTGTTTTATTTTTTGTTTTTGTTAGTTTTTTACTTGAGGGAACGGTTTGCTAGGGATTAATCTAGGGTTTTGCACATACTAGGCAAGCAAGCTATGCCCCTAGTCCTGTATACTGGTCTTTAAACTTTATATACTGCTGTGGGTATTGTGGTGTATTCTTTGAATAGATGTATGATATTTCTCCATTATAGCGTAGGGTATTTGGCCTGCTATGGTAGCACATGCTTATAATCTCAGCATCCAGACGTGAATACAGGAAGACTAGGAGTGCCTCAGCTGTACTTTTGAGTCTTGCCTGGTCTCTATGAATGAGTAAAGCTACTCTTAAGTTCAGATCCCCTAACAGTTATGTCATAACTAGTGTGGATCGCCCATTTGCAATCTTGCTTTCCTCGAAGTATTACTTTTGCAGTGAAATGCTTCTTCCCCTGAATGCTGCCAGATAGGTTTATTCTCAGGGACACATACCTGACAAGGTTTCTTCTTCAAATTTGCATTCCTTATGTAGGTATACTGATGAAAGTGTGTGTGTGTGTGTGTGTGTGTGTGTGTGTGTGTGTTATTTTTGATGGGGGGACACACATACTAAGCATGTAGAAATCAGAAACTATCAGGTGCTGGTCTCTGCCTTACCTTGTTTTGAGACAGGATTTCTTTGATGGCTCTCTGTTGCTTATAATGAGCTTGATGACCCTTGAGCTTCTGGATATTGTCCCGTCTCCACCCAAATATTCGGCTTTCATGTGGATTCTTAGAACTCAAATTCAGTTCTTATGCTTACAGGTCCAGTGCTGTTGTGTTTTGTTAAGGTGGAGTCTCACTCTGTGAGTGCTAGTTTGGTACTCACTATACAGTGATCTTCCTGCCTCTGCCTTTGAGTGCTGGGATTACAATATGTGCCAGCATCCTACCATCAAGTTCTCAAGTTAATTTTATTAGTGAGTTTAGTGTATTTTGAATCTAAATAGTTGAAAAACAGATGGAAAAATAAGGGAAGTAATACTTTAAAGATAAAAGTTATTTTAAATATCACTTAACTGCTTTAATTGATGTTACATACTGTCTATAGTGGTGCACGCCTTTAATCCCAGCATTTGGGAGGCAGAGGTGGTAGGTAGATCTCAGTAAGTTCGAGGCCAGCTGGTTTAGAATGAGTTCTAAGATAGCCAGTGCTGTTACACAACAGGGAAACCCTGTCTCAGAAAACCAACAAAATAAAATAAATTCTGTCACATTAGCTAATGAATAACACAGATTTAAAATTTTATTCTCTTAAAATTACTCTCATCCTGGTGTGGTAGTGCACGCCTTTAATCCTAGCAGAGGCAAGAAGATCTCTGAGTTCATGACAGCCTGGACTACACAGAGACCCTTTTTGAACAAAAAATAAAAATAAAATAAAATTATTTTATTAGACATTATTATCACTTATAATTAAGAAATAATAAAACTGTATATGTTAATATTTTTGTGATCTTTATGCAGGCACTGAACTTACCTTCAATTACAACCTAGAATGTCTTGGGAATGGAAAAACTGTCTGCAAATGTGGAGCCCCAAACTGCAGTGGCTTCCTGGGTGTGCGGCCAAAGGTACCAATTTCAACACTTTTCTATTAGCAACAATGGTGTGTCTCTCCTGTAGCATTGTTAGGTGCAGTGCTAGGGATGAGTCTTCATTTCAAGAAGCTTTGCTTTGAAATAATGGGATTGATTATCAGTAGTGCCACTAACAGTTTACTGAGCAGTCTCATGATCTAGTTGATGTTGCTGTAGTATTTTGACTTACAAGTATTTTTCTAATTCCCCCCAACCAAAAAAAAAAAAAAGTCTACTGAATTAAAACAATGAAATAGGTTACTTTGGTCTCTGCTCACCCCATACCTCCCATACCTTCTAGGAAGCTACTTAGATTTCCCTGAGTATGTAGTTGTCTTCTTTTTGCTTTCTACAGGTATTAGCAAAATTTACTACACTATAATACCATACATAAAAATAGAATTCTAGACTGATGATGTAGCTCTGTGGTAGAATGCTTTCTGGCCCATGCTGAGCCATGGGTTTACCACCAAAAAATATAGAGATTAACAAAATATAAATATTATTTTATCTTCCTGTGCTTATTTATGTACATTTAACTGAGTTACAATGCTGTAATTGTTAAAGAGATTTGTCTTTTATGTTATGTGTATGGACGTTTTGCCTGTATAGATGGGTTTTTTTGTTTTTTTTTGTTTTATTTTTTTAAAGATTTCTTTATTACGCATACAACTTTCTGCCTCCATTTATACCCACACGCTAGAGGATGGCGCCAGATGTCTTTACAGATGGTTTGGAGCCACCATGTGGTTGCTAGGAATTGAACTCAGGACCTCTGGAAGAGCAGATAGTGCTCTTAACCACTGAGCCATCTCTCCAGCCCCTGTATAGATGTTTATATCACATGCATTTAATACTCAGACCACCAAAGGTCATTGGAGCCCCTCCCTAGAAAGTAGAACTAGAAATGGTTGTGAATCTCCTTGTGGCCATTTGGAATCAAACCCAAGTTGTCTGTAAGAATTGCCAGTGCTGATCTTCAGTGCCGCCTGCCCTCTTTCTCTTTTTGTTTTTTTGTTTGTTTCTGTTTTTTTTGAGACAGGGTTTCTCTGTAGCTTTGGAACTAGCTCTTGTATACCAGGCTGGCCTCGAACAACAGAGATACACCTGTCTCTGCCTCCCAAGTGCTGGGATTAAAGGTGTGCGCCACTACCGCCCGGCAAAATTTTTATTTATTTATGTGTGCTCTGTATGCCAGAGAGGGCATCAGATCCTATTAAAGATGGTTGTAACCACCATGTGGGTGCTGGGAATTGAACTCAGGGCTTTTGGAAGAGCAGCCAGTGCTCTTAACCACTGAGCCACCTTTCCAGCCCCATCTTTCTTTTTTAGAAGAGACTTTCACTGTCTTTTCCAGCATAGCCTTAAACTTGAGTCTGTCTTCTCTTTGTCTGCTACTTACATGCTGGGATTATAGGTATGCAACCCCATCCCTGGCTGCTGTTTTCTGTTAGAGAGTTTTTGTTGTTGTCGTTTGCTTGTTTGTTTGTTCATTTGTTTTTCTCTTAGATTTATTGATCTTGTGTGTGTACATAAAATGTGTGTGTATGAGTGCTATAGGGTGGACAGAGGACTACAACCTACAGGAGTCATTTGTGTGCAGGCTTGGAGACCATTGCCTTTACCTGTGGAGCCATCTCTCAGGACCCTGATGGTTTCCTTTTCGTTTAGTGGAGGGTTTTTTGTTTGTTTTGTTTTTTTGCAACATGATCTCACTATGTAGGGTCTGGCTGTCCTGGAACTCACTATGTAGATTAGACTAACCTCAAACTCAAAAAGATCCACCAGCCTCTGCCTCCCAAATGGTGAGATTAAGGTATGCACTACCATGCCTGGCTGCCAAGCCTAATCATCTCAATTCAGTCTCCAAAGACCTAAAGGTGGAAGTTGGGAACCGAGTCCTTCCAGGTTGTCCTCTGACCTACACACACACACACACACACACACTAAGTGGATGGAGTTAAGATTTTTGGTTTTTTGAGACAGGGTTTCTCTGTGTAGCTTTGGTGGCTGTACTGGAACTCCCTCTGTGTAGCCCAGGGTGGCCTTGAACTCACACAGATCTACCTGCCTCTGCCTCCTGAGTGCTGAGATTAAAGGCACACAACCACTGCCCAGCTTTGACATAAAAATTTTTATGTCAAACAATAAAAAACCAAAATGCTGGGCATGTTCATATGTACCTTTAATCCCTACACTTTTGAGTCAGACGCAGGTGATCTCAGTTTCTCAATCTCTCTCTCTCTGATTATTTATATTAAGGAAGCTTTATTTTCTGTCAGCGCTATCTCCCTAAAACAGGGTTTGAGAGAATATCCCCAAACACAGGAGAAATGTTTTATTTTATAGCCCAGAAATTGTAAGGCTGGAGCTAGCTAGCTTGCTTGCTTCCTTCCTTCCTTCCTTCCTTCCTTTCTTTCTTTTGTTCGCTCGTTCGTTCGTTCTTTCTGGTGTGTTTTTTTGTTTTGGTTTGGTTTTTGGTTTTTTTGTTGTTTTGTTTTTTTGGGGTTTTTTTGGTTATGTAGGAATTTGGCTGATTGAACATCTTATCAGGGTGGTGAATGAAAAAGAATAAGAAAGGCTGTAAGACTGCTCCTACATATGGTGGACAAGGAAGTTTATTATAGATAAAAAGGAGAGCATAGTCAGAAGCAGGAACATCTGGGAGAGGGAAGAGAGGGAAACAGGGTGCAGCAACCAGCAGTCTCAGGGAGTAGATGAAATGGCCTGGTAACCAAAATGGTTAGATTATAATGGGTAGCAGGGCCATCCTGATCAACATAGCAAATATCAGGATAGCTAGGACTACATAAAAGATACCCTGTTTCAAAAACAAAAACAATTTTTTTAATCAAAGAAATGCTAAAATACATAGAGATGGGCCTGTATCACAAGGATAGAGCCAATTGAGAAACATTCCCAACGGTCAAAGCTTGATAATTTTTAAAACACAAGAAAGTTATTATAATATACATTTTAAATCTTATTTAATTTATGTGATGGATGTTTTACTTGAATGTGTGCCTATGCAAGGCTTGCGTGCCTGGTGCCCATAGAGGCCAGCAGAGGGTATCTGATCCCCTGGATTTAGGAGTTAGAGTTGGGTGTGAGCTACAGTGTGGATGATTGAAATCACACCTGAGTCCTTTGGAAGAGCAAAGGACTCTTAACTGCTGAGGAGTCACCTCTTCAGCCCCTGTACTGTTTGGTTTTTAAGATTGCAGTCAAAGCTAACATGAATTGGGCGTGCCTTCCTGTATCTTCACTAGCTTTACAGCAGTCTCTGAGTGTTGTCTTTTCCAGAGGAGAAGCTGGGGTTGAAAGGATAGTTAATCTAGTGAAGAGTACATACCTGAGTTGTTGTCACAGTGTTGACTGATCAATATCTGACCTCCAGAATCAACCCATTGTCACTGAAGAAAAGTCCAGGAAATTCAGGAAGAAGCAACATGGGAAGCGCAGGAGCCAGGGTGAAGTCACAAAGGAGAGAGAGGATGAGTGTTTCAGCTGTGGAGATGCTGGTCAGCTCGTCTCCTGCAAGAAGCCAGGCTGCCCGAAAGTTTACCATGCTGACTGTCTCAATCTGACCAAGCGACCAGCAGGTTGGTGCCAAAGTCCATTCGGAGCACTCCTTGTTCTCTGTCAGAGTTGTCAGGATCTGATGCCACTTGTTTCAGTCTGACAGAGAACACTGTTGTTAAGCACAAGCCCGCTGTGGGATCTGGTTCGTGTTCTTTGGTGATAAAGAAACAACAAAGGCCTAGAGTCCTAGATTATAGGAAAGAAAACAGAAATGTGTTTTATTTACATTATTTCATCTTTCCAGCAACTCATAAAGATTGTTTTCTATCCATATGTGCATGGGGAAAATGCAAATCAAGATTGAGATTCCTTGTTGCTGATAATTCAAAGACAGGTGTTCTGACCCCAAGGCCACTAAATCACCTTTCCTTTCCAAAGGGAGAGTGAGGCATATAGAGACTTTTAGATATTAGGATCAATGAGAGATGGGTCAGCAGCTTTTAACCAGTTTCTCTCAACTCTGCCGGAGTCTCCTACCTTACAATGTAGACTTTTTCTGTGTAGGTGAAGTAGTTGTATTAATTTACACATGAGACAGCTGCTAAGGTAGATGAGGTAATTAGGAATTTGTGTTAGGAAAAGTTAATATCCTTTGGGTAGTGACTGGGTCTTAGGATTGTAGCCATTGGTCAGGCTGGCTATGGTAAGATACAAACAACAGATGCAAATGAAGCTGTTTAAAGAGATGTTAACACAATATGCGGAGTGGAGAGCTCTAGGGTAGAAGTGTGTGAAAATCTAAATTGATTTTCCTTCCCTTTGTGTAGTCCAGGGTCATGATAGAACAGAAAGTCAAGTAGAATAAAGTTAGAGCCTTTGTGTTGAAATGTTAGTACCAGGAAGTAGAAGTAAATCTTTTTCAGAATCACCTTGTTTCATGGCACAGGTCATGATTTTGCTTGTGTTCCATCAGTGAGTTCTAGCATAATTTATTTGGAGATGGGGAACACTTACATGCCTTATGAGGAAGTAGATACAAGGTTAGTTTTAGGTCAGTTTTAGGTCTTTTCCCTTGTTTCTACATGGACAATCCAGATAAAGTTTTTTGCTGGTTTCAAGACTTAGAATTCAGCAAAGGTGAGTCAGCTTCCCTTATTATTTATGTAATGTGTAAATTTACTCTATTTCTGGTGAAAACAAAATAAGCAAGAATGTTAAAAAGCTGGAATGTTCCTCTTTGAGTTGGATTTTTAAAAGCTGTCTAGATCTGGGCATTGTGATATATATATACCTTGAATTGTAAGGCAATCCTGGGCTTACATAGTGAGACCCTGTCTCAAATAATACAAAACAACCAGAATTTGGAGAAAAAAAAATGTGGAAATAGTAATGATTGTTTCTTTTAAGAGGAACTTTGGGGTTTATTTGGTTTCCCCCTGTACAGCTCATGCTAGAAATAGTCTCTTGCTTGTGTTTAGTTGATACTTAGTTACTCAACCTTGATTCTTTGCTGTTATTTTATATATTGTTTTGTGCAGAAGAGGAAGCTGAAATTCTGGGGAAGGAGTAATGGCAGGTGAGTGGCACAAACTCTGAAGATGTGGCAGTTTGAGGAGGCTTTGCAGCCACTGCTGTGGACCAGTCTCAGAGCCGCGGCTCATCTCACATGCATCTATTTTCCCTAAGCTTCTCTTCACTCTTGTTTTCAGGGAAGTGGGAATGTCCTTGGCACCAGTGTGACGTATGTGGGAAGGAAGCAGCCTCCTTTTGTGAGATGTGTCCCAGCTCCTTTTGCAAGCAGCATCGAGAAGGGATGCTTTTCATTTCCAAGCTCGATGGGCGTCTGTCTTGTACTGAACATGATCCCTGTGGGCCCAACCCTCTGGAACCAGGGGAGATCCGTGAGTATGTGCCGCCCCCAGTGCAACTGCCTCCAAGCCCCAGCACTCAACTGACAGAACAGTCATCAGGAATGGCTACTCAGGGACCCAAGATGCCTGATCAGCCACCTACTGATGCCACCCAGAGGCTGCCAGTCTCCAAAAAAGCCCTGACAGGGACTTGTCAGAGGCCACTGCTACCTGAAAGACCTGAGAGAACTGAGTCTAGCTCCCACCTTTTAGATAGGGTTAGAGACCTTGCTGGGTCAGGGACCAAATCCTTGGTATCCAACCAGAGGCCACAGGACAGACCACCTGCTAAAGAAGGACCAAGACCTCAGCCATCTGACAAAGCCTCTTCAATGACCAAGCCAAGCTCCTCACCCTCAGTCAGGTCCCTGCCACTGGAAAGACCTCTGGGAATGATTGACCCAAGGCTGGATAAATCCATAGGTGCTGCCAGCCCAAAGTCCCAGTCAGTGGAGAAATCCCCAGCCCCCACTGGCCTGAGACTTTCACCACCAGACAGACTGTTGACTACCAGCAGTCCCAAACCCCAGATTTCTGATAGGCCTCCAGACAAATCCCATGCCTCTTTGACCCAGAGACTTCCTCCTCCTGAGAAAGTACTATCAGCTGTGGTCCAGTCTCTGGTAGCTAAAGAAAAAGCACTGAGGCCTGTGGACCAGAACACTCAGTCAAAGCACAGACCTGCGCTAGTGATGGATCTCATAGACCTAACTCCTCGCCAAAAGGAGAGGGCTGGATCTCCACATGAAGTCACACCACAGGCTGATGAAAAGACGCCAGTGCTGGAATCAAGCTCGTGGCCATCTAGTAAAGGTCTGGGGCACATGCCACGAACTGTGGAGAAAAGCAGCGTGTCAGAGTCCCTTCCGCCAGCTGGGAAAGCAGCAGCTCCTTCAGAACATCCTTGGCAAGCTGTTAAGTCACTCACCCAGGCCAGACTTCTTTCTCCATCTTCTGCCAAGGCTTTTTTATATGAATCAGCAACTCAAGCCTCAGGAAGAGCTCCTGTAGGAGCTGAGCAGACCCCAGGACTTCCCAGCACAGCACCCAGCCTCATTAAACAGGGAAAGCAGCTATCTAGAGGACTTACTGCCAAGAGTGGGCAGTCCTTCAGGTCTCTTGGGAAGATCCCAGCTTCTCTCCCCAATGAAGAGAAGAAGTTGACAACCACAGAACAGAGTCCCTGGGGCCTGGGAAAAGCCTCACCAGGGGCAGGGCTTTGGCCCATAGTGGCTGGACAAACACTAGCCCAAGCTTGCTGGTCTACTGGGGGCACACAGACATTGGCACAAACTTGTTGGTCCCTTGGAAGAGGGCAAGACCCCAAACCAGAGCAAAATACAATTCAAGCTCTTAACCAGGCTCCTTCTAGTCGCAAATGTGCAGAGTCAGAACAGAAATAATGCAGTAAATATCACATAACCAGGCAAGCTGTCCCCAGGGTGCCGTTGGGGTTGGGGGGGGGGGGAATAATCCTTCTTTCCCTTCTCTTCTTAAACAGAAATATTCCCAACACTTCCACTGTTATTCTTTTCTTATATCCCAACACTCAGAACTCTTGTGGCATTAGCCCATGGGGACTTGTGGTTGTGTGAACCATGTATGGAAATCGTCGGGCCCCAGTCAAGGAGACAGACAGACTTGAGTCTCTTTGCCCTAACTTTTACATATGGTCAACTTAAAATAAAAAGTCCACTCTACAATCAAGCATGGAATTCAATTCCAGTGATCAAGTTGGAAAGTATAGAGGCTCACAAAGCTACTTCCCTGGCCCAGCAGTGCCCCGTTGAGAACACCTGATAAACCTTTAGAAGGATCTGATGCTCATTCAAATCACTGGCAGTTATCTGAGTATTGCTGTATGCTAGGTCAGGAGGCTAGTCATTGTGTAAGACAGAATTACATAAGGCCTGATCCCAATGAGCCTGACTTGCCTGCTTGGGTCCCCAAGCAGATTCAAGGACCTCTGACCAGGAAACAACAGAAAGTACTGCTAGGCCATGGGTTTCCAGGTTTGTTCTCAAATATTTTTGTGTGTATGTATGCGTGTGTGGCCCAGAATGTGTCTGTATTGAACATGTTTCCTAGTTGGACTGTGCATGCATGTGTGTGCCTGCAAAGCTCTTCTCTGTAAATGGAAGGGTGCTACATCAAGGCCAAGGCAAGCTGTTGACTGGGACTTTTACCTGTGTATTGCAGTCTGAAGATTTGTTCTTGGAGGAGCATCAGGTTAGAGGGAGCTGGTTTCTGAGAATGTAGTGTCCCAGAAGTGGACAAAGGAAATTGGCAAGCTTACCTTTCTTTTCTACCAATAATCCTTTTCTAAGAACCTACCCCATCCGCATTTCCTCAAACACTCAGGTGCTTTCAGATTTCAGTCTCGGGCAGTGGACATAGGGAATTTCTGGCAAACTCCTAGCAAGACACACCACCTTCAAGAAGAGTGTCAGATTCTGATGGGAATTTTCTTCCGGTCTCATGCCCTCCTACCTGAAGGGAGGGAACTCTTTCCACCTCCTTGTAAATTGTTGTGCTTTCTGTTACAGAGAGCACATGCCTGGTCACTTAGCTCAATGGCAAGCCAGAACCCTTCCCCAAGACTGGAGAGACGTGGTGTTTGGAGCAGTGTCCAATCTAAGACGACTCCTCGTAACTGCTGATTATCTGTTACTGCTGCCCTGAGCTGGGGCCCAAGGGCTGGGAATCTGTTGGTGCTACCCTGCCCTTCCATTTCCCCAGCTCACAAACTGCCAACAGAAAATGCTGTTTGGCTAGTTCTCTCACACTCACCCTGCCCCTTGTCCTCAGACCATGTGTTTGTTTACCTGTCTGCTTTGCCAACGTAGTATCTTTAGCTAACAAATGGCATCTCCTGGCCAAAACATCTGGCCTTTCTGTCCCAGTTACAGCTTTTATACCCTCAACAGGATTCTGTTTGCCCCAGGTTCCTCCTAAGTTCCTGTTGAGGTTAGCTTCCATCACTTTTCAAAAGGAAAGAGCAGTGGTGGTTACTGAAGCATTTGTACTTTATATAAAAATTGAGAGTAGTGTCTGCTTTTATTTCCCCAAGTCTGTCTCTGGGGTAGAAACCCCTGAACTCAGGCAGAGG
Organism: Microtus oregoni; assembly: GCF_018167655.1. Taxonomy (NCBI): domain Eukaryota; kingdom Metazoa; phylum Chordata; class Mammalia; order Rodentia; family Cricetidae; genus Microtus; species Microtus oregoni. The sequence continues at coordinate 45,248 of NW_024544978.1, forward strand.
GATGAGGCTAGGACAGGGCTGACCCGAGCTTGGGGGCTAGTCCCTGCACCTCTCTGAATTACGCCTGCCTAGTTCTCCCCTTTCCTTCTTTCTTTCCACATCATCAGAGTAAGAAAAGCTCTGTGTTCAAAAGGAAGAGAAAACATAAATCATCTTATTTTCTTTTAAAAAAATTTTTAAACCATGAAGAAAATATTTTTAAAGAAATTCACCCAGGAAATTAAAGTTCACTATATTGCATATTTATCATGTGTGAAGATATAAGTATATAACTGCAGCTAGTAGACCCCTTTCCTGATTTCTTAGGTTGTGTGCGTAGGTTTGCTTGGTGCCAGTCCTGTGCCCTTTGCTCTCCTGTCATCTGTAGTTGTGATCAGAAACAGATGTCTGCACTGCACTGTCAGAGTCTCCGTTCACTATGTTGTGTGTTTGATTACCGTAGCTGTTTCATGAAATAAACTGTGAATTGGGGGGTGGGGGGTGCAGGCTATGTAAAATTTTTAAGTGAAGTTTAGTCTTGACTTAACTTCTCTAAAATAGGTTTCAGTAGTTAATTGGCTTTGACAGCTGTCTAGAAGTGTCTCACAGAACAGGAGGGAGGGATGGGGTCACGATTGGCCACCCGTGTTTGTTGCGATATTTTCATTCACCGCCATTCTTTGGAGCCTTCCTTCCAGACCTGCTGGGAAAACATCTGAACTGTGTACTTGTGGGGTGGAGGGAGTGAGGGGCATGGGTGAGAAACAACCCTTCTAATGACAGGCACGTTTTGTTCAGGGCCACTGAAAGACTCTCAGGTTGTTGAGTTGGAACTAGACATTTGAGCGGAGACCCACAGCTAACAGCATGAGTTGTGTTAAAATAGGGTATTGGTTACTGTCCTTCAGTAACAAGTGCTTAGGGAGCAGGGACTTGAGTGTGATGGTGGGAAGAGGGTGACCTTGCAGTTCTGGGCTGTGTTTGAATCCTGTAATAACCCTTTCTTTGAGAGTGTGAATTGGCAACACAGAAAATCTTACTAGAAACTTCTGATCATTGGACAGGTTGTATTTTGGCATTGGCATTTGGCTAAGTGCTTGAAATTTGAATTGCCAGAGAATCTACCTGTGAGACAGCACCTAGGAAGTTCTTTCCAGGGACAAGCCAAAGGCAGAAATGCTCCTAGGTAGTGGCTATACTTCTTGTTTAGTTAGAGGGAAAAAGGGGTGGAATTGTTGAAATTTGCATTTAAAACTTCATTTTTCTAACTGTTGGAGCCAACCCATTTTAATAGAAGGTAGCCACCATTTACAACCACCCCCCCCAGTATTTTTAGATGTCTGCTTCCCTAAAATTACTGAGTTTGAAATTATTTGCATAACTGTGTCATTTTTTTTAACGAATTCTGCATCTTTGGTATTCATATCCTCTACCCCACACGTACAGTCTGGGCTTGAAGTGCAGTAGTAGTGAGCCTTCGTGGCTCTGCACTGTCAGTTCCCTGAAGCTGAACTTTGAGATTGTATTCCAGTGTTGTTCCACAACTGACAGGAAGGATGTCTAGGTTGTCCATGCAGGGCAATCAGGAGAGCATTCAATCAGATGGGTCTTGCCCCGGCTCCAAAAAAATTAAGTTTTCTAAAACTTGTCAGGACATTGTTATCTTCTTGGGGATGTTGTCATTGAATGAAAAGAGGCCCAGTGTCCTCACTTCCTAGATCAGAGGACAGGAATTTCCTGTTGTTGAGTGATTAATGTTAAAAGTATCCCAAGTCGTTTAGACCTAGGTAGCTTCTGCAGGAGCTTTGATTGGCTATGACCAGTTTGTTTTCAGCTGAGCTTCCTAGGTCAGTGCAGTTCTATAGTGTAAATTGAAATACAAATAATTGCTTTGTACACAAAACAATGTAATGATGGTGCTAATCTCATGGTATAAATAAGCACTGCCAAGGGTTGAGGAAGTGGTGACATGAGAAACCCCAGTTCCCGTTTGGGAAGATAATTTATGTAGGTTCCTTTCAGCTCTATGAGAGATAGGCGGCAGGCAGTGTCACTGATGCCTGCCAACCCAACCCTGGAGTTTTTAGTACGATCCAGAGGTGAAGAGATGATCCCAAATCCAGATGATGGCCACTGAGTTTCTCAGGGCTAGGGTCACCTTTGTCCCATCCTGTCTAGGACAGTTTAGAAGAGAACTATGGGTGTGGGGTATCCACTACCTTCTGCTTCTCTACCTCTTCCCCTCTCGTGGCAGCATCTCAATTGCTTATGAATAAGGGCAATGTCTCTTAAGAACGTTGGGAGAGTTTTATTTAGACAACTACAACCTCACAAGAGATGTTTTCTTACCAACATAAGCAAAACAAAAACTCTTTTGTGGTCTTTACCCTAGAGTAGCCTTCCTGTGACTTAAGAACATAAGACTATGAGGGGCTCCAAGGGTAGCTCTTGGGAGCTTAGCACAGATTGACAGGTAAACACAGGGAGCAGAGTAGAAACCAAGGAGAGTCCTGGTGTTCTCATTCCAGGGTGGACAGAGTAGGTGGTCTCCAGGCTATGGTGGTGCCGCCTTATGTATGTAGGTGAGTGTGAAAGTTGGGTGAGTACAGCACCTAGGAGCTCATGGAAAAGCAGCTTTTTAGGTCTTGGCGAAGAAAGCTGACTAGAAAGCTCTATTTTTTAAATGGGGAAAAGGGTTCAGCCAAGGTCCATCACTGTGTTCTCTCACCCCCCCCCAACAGATTGTCAGCTGGAAGTGAACCTCCTAGTGAAAAAGAGGGGAACCCTGTGCTAGGAGTCCCCATAAACATGTACTGTAATTCTTTGTATATAGAAAAAATTACTGTAAAGTAAAGTTTAACTTTACTCTTATGGCCCTTGCCCTGTGTTTTTATTGTCTCTGGGGAGATGTAGCATAAGACAAAGGACTGACTGGTTTGGGGTAAGAGCTAGAGCCAACCTGAGCTTAAGGCCTTCAAGAACTTCAAGAAAATTGACCTCCCAGATTCCTTCCTTTCCATTGGGAGTTGCAAAATATTTCTGTGTAACCCTTGGCTGTCCTGGAACTCAATCTGCAGACCAGGCTGGCCTTGAACTATACCTCCAAGTGCTGGAAGTAAAGCCACCACCACTCTCACGGGCATTTTGAGGAAGTAAAGAGAAACGAAACCAGGGCACTGGGTTGTTTAGAGACATCCTCACTATGCTGTGCAGTCCAGACTCACCTCAAACTAGTCTGTCTCCTGCCTGGCTGCCCAGTTAGTGCTTAGATGTCAGAAAAATGGTCCCAAAATGCCTTCTGGGCAGGAATAGGACCAGTTGGTATTTCTGAAATCTTCAAAGGCAAAGGGGCCCTGAACTGGCATCACACCCTCACACTTAACTAGAAAGGGCTGCAATACACTTCCTTGTTTAAACAGGAAGCGTTAGCCCTTTTTACATTACCATCTAGGTTTTCAGGGTATTTCTGATCCTGAAAAAATTAGCAGTTGTCTCAATTTTCTTTTTCTCATTTTATTTATTTACTTAGGGTTTTGTGTGTTCTTTTATTGTTTTGTTTTCTTATGGGGGTGGGAATTTTACTGTGTAGCTGTGGTGGCCTGGAACTCAGGCACATCTGCCTCTGCCTTCTGAGTGCTGAGATTAAAGACAAGCCATCACTGTCTTCAAATCCTTTTGGTTTTTTGTGTTTTGTTTTTAGTTTTTTTTTTTTAATGATGTATGTGGGTATTTTCGTTTTATTTTTCAAAACAGGGTTTCTCTGTGTTATTGCTGTCCTGGAACTCAATTTATAGACCAGGCTGGCCTCAAACTCAGATCCACCTGACTGCCTCCCTAGCGCTGGGATTAAAGGTGAGCACCACCACCACCCAGTTTTAAGTCCTCTTTTTAAATTAAAAGCTAAATTGCATCCATAAAGTCTTTTTGACTTGCAGAACTATGGATTGCCTCTTGTTAAATATATTACAGGGCAATCCTGGGAAGCTTAGGACTGAGTCACAGCCCTGAGCCACAGTTCTAGACATGACACAAGAAGTTGAGCTGGCCAAACTAACTTTGAGCCTTTCATCTGTGGGTACAACTTACGTGCTTTCCTTGCTCTAAGAGTTTGTATTCCTCCATCCCAGTCCCTAAGCCTATTTCATCCCCACGAGAGAAAAGAAACTGCTTAATCAGTCAGTGATAAAGTTCTTGACTGGTATGTTAGAAGCCTTGAGGGTTTGCTCTACATGCACATACACACACACACACACACACACACACACACACACACACACACGGAACTGTGCGTGGGGACATAAGAGCCCATTGCTTCTCCATGATTTCGGTGACTCACTATTTGGTTTCCAAATGCTGACAGGAAGTGAGGCCAGTCTGATGGCCCCAAGAACAACTAGGTGTTCTGACACCCAGTGCACAAAACAGGGAAGGGGCTGTGAGTCACAGTGCATCAATTTTATTTACAGTTCAGAAGCTAGTTAAATAATCTGTGGACAGAAGTTCTGTCCAGGACACAAGCCTGGAAGTCAAATCAGCCCTTATCCTTCTTCATGCCCACAATCTGCCCAATACTGCCTCCGTTCCATGGGCCAGCACAGGCAGGTGCCACCTCTGCTGCCAAGGGGACCTGGAGCAGCTCAGACACTTGACCACACCAGCCCAGACAAGAATTGGGTCCAAGCCCTCTGGGGGAATTCATTTAATTCTCCCAGGCCAGATGAGTGGTGGCTCAGTGATGACAGCAGCTGTAGAAGTAAGGGTTTGCCTTCTGGCTCAGGTCCACACCTTTGTCCTCTGTCAAAGAGAGAGGTGGCTGCTCAGCACTATTGTGGTGGTGATCAGGTAGGTCACCAGCAGGACTAGAGTCCACGAGCCTAGAGGACATCTTAATAGGTGGGGAGTACACACCTGTCATCACCTGGAAAGCCGCCACACTGACGTAATCCTCTGCCACTTTCTGGAAGAGCTCGTCTGGCAAGCAAAGGATCAGTGAGGCCCTGGTGCCAGCATCCCTGAGAACTCCCAGTGACCCAGCCCTCTGAACCTTTTTTCCTTCAGTGTCCTGCCTTCTGCTGGCAGGCCCCAAGACAGCACTCACCCACACTCTGGCCTGTCTTGCTGGATGTTTCAAAGAGCTGGGCTTTGATATCTGCAAAGAGAAGTGACTCTTTATCCCTGGGAATCAGGACCTAAATGTAGTTAACAGTTCAGTGTCCTGGATCGCATAGGTTCAAGAAGGCCAGAAAGCAGCCAGGGGTGTCAGTCTGCCGTCCTTGTAATCCACTCAAGCAGGTATCACCCACTCTCTGCCCCCACCCCCACCCTCAAAGGTTTTAGAACATTTACTATCTGCATAATCTTGGACATCGTGGAAGTCTACACGACGGCGCCGCCTGTCTTCCTCCAGCAGGTCACTCTTAGTGCCACACAGGTAAATTTGACAGCCCTGTAGCAGAAGACAAGACTGAGATTATCTCCACAGACCAACATGGTCCCTGTCGCCGATCTGTGGGATCTGGTCACCTACCTCTTCTAAACTGCGCAGCTCCTTCACCCAGAATTTGGCTCTCTCAAAACTGCTGCTGTCAGTGAGGTCTTGGTGTAAGGGTCAGACAGGAGACACAATCAAGGATCAGTGGTTTCCCTCTGTTGTTGGCCTGTAACCCAACCCTTAAAATAGGCCAGAATCCAGCCCCTTACCATAACACACAATGGCAGCTTTGGCGCCCCGATAATAGATTCTGCTCATGGCTTCGTAGCGCTCTGATCCTGCTGTGTCCTGGGGGGTGAAGGTAAGCTCCTTCATAAGTCTTAAGAACAAGGCCTGCGTCTTCCAAACCCCCATTTTTTTTTTAAGATAACTGAATGGGTGTGGGGAAGGAAAAACGACCTCTATAAGGCTCCACTTGGCTAGCTTAAGAGGCAAGATATTAAACCTAGGAAATGGTTTTGCTCAAAACTATATCCCCAAGGGACTTACCCAAATACCCAGAGTCACCGTCCGATCTCCAACGCACATCACCTTGGCCACGAAGGCAGCCCCAATGGTCTGCAACCAGGTAAGAGATAAGAGTCGAATGCAGGCCAGCCCCCTTCTTCCCGGGCCTGGCCCGGTGGGGTGCACTTACGTTCTGATACGGGCCCACCAAGAAGCGGTCGTGCACGTATCGCTCCACCAGGCTTGTCTTGCCCACGTATTCCTTGCCCAGCATAACCACCTTGACGTCCACGCGCTGCCCGCTCATGCTCCCAGGGCCGCCTCACTCACGTCAGGGTCCGCGTGGCCCAGGCAGAGCCCAAGCCTCAGACCCTAACCCCAAGGGCCTCGCTCGTCGCAGGCCCCCGGAGCTTCGGCCGGGGCGCTCCGTCCCTAGCAGAGCCGCGGCGCGGGGACGCGGATAGCGCCCTCCGCCGCGCCGTCGAGCCCTGCACCGCTCACCCGCGCGAACGCTACTGCGACTGAGGCTCCGCCGAGCCGGGTTTACAGACTGAAACCGGGGTCCCCGAAGCTAACTCCAGCCAGCACCTTCGGAATTGGACGCCAGGGGGCGGGACATCCGATCACGTGTGCGAGCGCCGGAAGTGGCCGAACCTACGCAGCCGGCGCCGGAAGCGTCGCACAGTCTTATAGTCCCTCATGGCGGTCGTAGGGACTTGGGCGCGGCGCGGCGGTGACTGAGCTGCGAGCCTGGCGGGCGTGCGCCGAGCCACGTGCCTCCCACCCCCGGGCTCTTCACCCTGATGCTGCACGGGTGCTGAGCCCGTCCGGGTCGGGACGATGGTGAAGTATTTCCTGGGCCAGAGCGTGCTCCGAAGTTCCTGGGACCAAGTGTTCGCTGCCTTCTGGCAACGGTACCCGAATCCCTATAGGTACGTGGCGGTGGGTAGAGCGAATGGCCGTCCTTTCTCCATCTGAAGGTTGGAGTGAAGGCTGTCCTTGAGTATTGGAGCCGGGAAAGACAGGACAGCGAATCTGACGTGGTGTCTCGTACTGTGGCCACAGTTAGAGCACAAAGTCCTTGTTAAGATTAGGACCAGGCCAAGCCTGCAAGGTCCTCGAAGAAGACTGTCTACGCTATGGATTATATGAGGCTCTAGATTTTTATTTTGTGGTCTCAAGGTGTTGAGACTGGAAGAGGCGGGGGAAACAGGAGTTGAGTTACCTTGGGGTTTGGGAATCCTGGCGATGGCCTGCTCACCTGCCCGTGGCGCTCCCTAGTGGTACAAATCTTGGAGATTGGAAAAACGTCTGAAACCAGGTCAGGAAGGAGGAGGGGATTGGAATTTGCCCGGGGATCAGTTCTGTATACCCTTAACTTTGAACCCAGGTACAGATCACTTAGTAAGATTGCAGGAAGCCATGACCTGGAGGCTCCAAGCGGGAACCCGTAGACAGTTTATCAGGAGCAGACTTCTGAGAATAATCTTTACTTTAACCCCCGCAGCAAACATGTCTTAACGGAAGACATAGTACACCGGGAGGTGACCCCTGACCAGAAGCTTCTGTCTCGGAGACTCCTGACCAAGACCAATAGGATGCCACGTTGGGCGGAGCGACTTTTTCCTGCCAACGTTGCTCACTCGGTGTACATCCTGGAGGACTCTATTGTGGACCCACAGAACCAGACCATGACCACCTTCACCTGGAACATCAACCACGCCCGGCTGATGGTGAGACCTCCTTTGGTCCCTTAAAATAGTTGCCCTCCAGGTCTCAGGCAGTTGTGGGAACCCCTGTGGCCTGAAGCAGGTGTGGAATACTAATGAACAAAGTCTACAGCCTCTCTAGGCCTCTCCCTTGGCTCTCAGATGGTGGGGAAGACACCTCTTTTGAGAACTTGTTTCAAGTGCTGTGCACAGAACTCTAGGTTAGTGTATGACGTACATACATACAGGGTGGACTTTCAGGAGTGGTGCTGGGCAGAACGGGAGGTGGCGACCTGACGGATAACCAGCACAGTGGTGTGTTTGTGACTACTATCTTTGTGTTCTTCAGGAAGTTGCCACTCACTTTGATAATGAAAGCTGTGATTATCAAATGATGACTCTCTGTGTGTGTGTGTGTGTGTGTGTGTGTGTGTGTGTGTGTGAGAGAGAGAGAGCGCTCAAAGGGGAGAGTTCAGAATGTAGACTGGAAATACTGTGCATGGCTGAATCTATAGGCCCCAAGCAAAGCCCAGGATCAGGCTGGAATGCCAGCTCATCCCCAAGACTTTTTTTTCTTTTTCTTTTTTTTTTTTTTTTTTTTTTTTTTTTTTTTTTTTTTTTTTTTTCCGCGACAAGGTTTCTCTGTAGCTTTGGTGCCTGTCCTGGAACTAGCTCTTGTAGACCAGGCTGGGCTCGAACTCACAGAGGTCTGCCTGCCTCTGCCTCCCGAGTGCTGGGATTAAAGGCATGCGCCACCACCGCCCGGCTAAAATTATTTATCTAAAATTATTGGTGTTTTGCCTGCATGCATGTCTGTGTGATGATGGCAGATCTCCTGGAACTGGAGTTACAGACAGTTGTGAACTGCCATGTGGGTGCTGGGAATTGAACTCAGGTCCTCTGGAAGAACAGCCAGTGTTCTTAACCACTAAGCCATTTCTCCAGCCCGACTATTAGAACATAGGGCAAGTACTCACCCAGTGTCGAGTGCAGGAGTGTGATGCTGGCTTGAGGCACAGTAGAGACAGGGTGTGAGTCTGTGCAAGTGCACAAAGCAATGGACACGCCTACAAGGTGCTCTCCTGGATTCCCTGTGCAGGTGGTGGAGGAACGATGTGTTTACTGTGTGAACTCTGACAACAGCGGCTGGACCGAAATCCGTCGGGAAGCCTGGGTCTCCTCCAGCTTATTTGGTGTCTCTCGAGCTGTCCAGGTAAGAGGTTTGGGAGCTGGGCCCCGCTGGGCGCTGGGTCACTGAGCAGCTCTCCCATGCTCCTTCTTCTTCTGCCAGGAATTTGGCCTTGCCCGGTTCAAAAGCAATGTGACCAAGACGATGAAGGGCTTTGAGTACATCTTGGCCAAGCTACAAGGTGAGAGCCCTGGACACTGCTTGGGGACTAAGGGACCCTTATTAGCAGTGGCTGGGATGATCCTACCTCAGCTTGACCAATGCCTTGGGCCAATCATTGCCCTGTTCTGAGCCTGAGGTTCTTGTGTGCCTGCAAGGGTGGGAGGGTCAAGAATCAGGACATTGACTCCATTCCTAAGAAGCCTTGGTTGGATGGGGATCAAGTGGGTCTTCTAGGCATCTTCTGAAGCCAGCCTCCTGTTGTTTGCCACAGGGGAGGCTCCTTCCAGAACACTCGTTGAGACAGCCAAAGAGGCCAAAGAAAAAGCAAAGGAGACGGCACTGGCAGCTACAGAGAAGGCCAAGGACCTGGCCAACAAGGCCGCCACCAAGCAGCAGCAGCAGCTCGTGTAGCTGCTCCCTTCCTCTCCCTTCTCACTGTACTTGATTATTAAAGATGCGCCTCCAGCCCTCTCTGCTGTCTGGGTGGTGGGTTCGGGTGGTGTCCTGGTCCGCATCTGCAGTATACCCGGCTCAGCATCTACTGAGCCCAGCCTCCTTTTACCCCATTGGGCAGAAAGGTGCAGTGACTTGCCCAGGGTCAGAAGCAGTACACAGGTGAAGCGGCGACACATGATAGACTGTGCGCTCCACGAGGGCAGGGCTCCTTGTTTTATTCTCTGATGTGTCCCAAGTACCCTGAACAATATTTAGCACATAACAGGCACTCAATAAACACGTGAATTGATTGGCCCCAGTTCTGGAGTCAGACAGCATTGGTTTGGAACCTGACCTCAGGCAGGTCGCCTCACTGCCTGGCACCTCCAGCAGCCTCCACCTGTCTTAGGTGTGTGCTGTCCAGCACATGACCATGTTTGGCAGCGACCGATCTGATTTCCTCTTTTCCAGTTGTGGCTGGGACTTCCTCCATCTCATCAGGCAGAACCATGGACAGGAACTTACGAAAGAGGATTTTAATGAGAATACTGTGCAGTATATGTGGGGCAGAGGCCTGGGGTTTTGCCCAGGAACAAGAAGTCTACAGGCTTCCTGTCCCTGGGCGCGGGGGGGGGGGGGGGGGGGGGGGGGGGGGGGCAGCAAAGCAGAGCCAAGGGCTACATAAAATGCCCTGGGGGATGAGGAAGGTGTCCCAGGCTCAAGCTGTGCAGCAGAGTGCAGAGTCCTGTCCCCACACAAGGGTCTTTGTGGTCTCCCAACAAGTGGCTCTAAACAGACATTGGAACTTGTGTGGGGCTCCCCTGCCTGGCAGGCTCAGTCCAGAGAGAGAGGCAGCTGGCGTCATAGCCAGGTACCGGTGCTGTGTGAATAGCTGAGCCCCTGGCCAGCACTGAAGCTCTGAAGCAGCTCAGTCTCAGTTCCGAACACCAGGCTCTCCACATCCACCTCCACGTCCTCTGCAGAGAGAAACCCATCAGGAACCCCGCCCACATGCCACAGCTCAGTGCTGCCCAGAGAAACCCACCAGGAACCCCGCCCACATGCCACAGCACTCACCTTGGTCTGAGTCTGAGCGCTCAGAGGACAGAACTGAAGAGTCCAGGCTGTCTGCTCGCGGCCTGTCCCTCTCTCCACCCCGGGGCAGCCCCTGGAGCTGCTCCAACTGCTGCTGTAGGCTCTGCTGTTTACTGCGAAGCTTTTCCTTGAGCCGCTGGGCCTGCTGCTCCTGCTCCTCCAGCTTCTGCAGAATCCCAGGAGCAGGGACTCGGGTCAGCTGCCCAGGGACTGGCCTTTCTGTGGCCACCGGTACCTTTGTCTATGCCAGACAGGCAGCCACATAACCAACCTAAGCTAGTTTCATGTCCTTCAGGGCCATCTCCTGCCCATCTAAGTACAAAGATCTGTCTAGATGGCTGTGCTTGACAAGGTACCCCAATCTCAAATGCCTTTAGGGTCTTTTTTTTTTTTAAATATTTATTTATTTATTTATTATGTATACAATTTTCTGTCTGTGTGTATGCCTGAAGGCCAGAAGAGGGCGCCAGACCTCTTTACAGATGGTTGTGAGCCACCATGTGGTTGCTGGGAATCGAACTCGGGTCCTTTGGAAGAGCAGGCAATGCTCTTAACCACTGAGCCATCTCTCCAGCCCGCCTTTAGGGTCTTGTCACATAATAGGGTAAAATACAATGTCAGTACAAACTTGGAGACTGGTACCCTGACAGGCAAAACTCTGGCTAAAGGATATGGCCATGCCTAAGTTGCAGCCCATTGCTGCCCATAGTCCACAGACCCAGCCAGCTCTTCCACTCTCCAAATTTTTTATGTCAAGTGTACTTTGAAGCACTGCCAACTACTTTTAAATTATTGGACTAGAGGCTACTAGTTCACTGGGCAAGCAGCTCGGTGGTAAGGTGCTTGCCTAGCACGTGCAAGGCCCTGGGTTCGGTCCTCCCATACAAATGATTTTCTGCTTTTTAAAACGAGAATAAACCAAAACACTCGAGACAAGGTACAGAAGGATGCGTGTCCTCACGTAGACTAAGATGTGGCATTGGATTACCACCAAGGCAGAGGAACCCTGGGAAGCTTGCAGGGTCCAGCTTTGTCTGTCTGTGGTAGGCAGTGAGAGAAGCCTAAGAAAGTCGTCATGAGGCTGTGGAGCCCAAAAAAGCAAGGCCTGCGTTAGACAGAGACTTGAGTTTCATAGGAAGTAGGTACTGAGACTGTCCTGCCACGGTTTCCAGCTGGAGATGAACCTCTGTAGGTCTACATACAGAGTAGAAAGGAGCCCGAGAGACACCAAGTCAGAGGGGAAGGAAGCCCAGGAGATGCTGCCCGGGGCTTGCCATGTGCCACTCAACACCTGAATAGCACGTTTCATCTACCTGAAGATGACGGCAAAGGAACTTCATGGGAGAACGCAGAGCCTATGTGACAACCAGAATAATGGAAGTGACAGTATGCACCTATGTGACAACAATCTGTCCCACAGCCAAGATTTGTTTGCTGATGGCACTGATTGCCATGGCCCTTGGCAAGAGCCTGACAGTGGTGCTTAATGAACTGCTGATAAGGCAGGACAGGCATTAGTCTTGTGGTCCTGAATCTGCCTCGGCTGCTGTGCCTCCAGTCTGGCAGTATCTGTTTTTTCTCATCAAAGGGGCCTGGAAGGCAGGGAAAACCCTCTTTTGTTTCCAAGGGAGCTTCTAAAATGCCCACATGGCTGGCACAGCCTGGGCCTTGGCATCTGCATACCCACTCTTGTCCACCAGGGGGCCTGCAATCCCACCTAAGTAGTGGCAAGGCCAGGTTGGACCAGCTAGCGGTTCACCTCTGTCCTTTGCTGAGAGAAGGCAGGGACCAGCCCTCTACAGGCAATGGATCACATGGCTCACGACAGTATTTTCAACAGGCATATACTCTGCAGAACTAAACAGCCAGGACCTAAGTGATACCATAACAAAAAGGACCTTTACAGGGCCTCAGAACAGCCCAGCTGTCTGCTTTCCTTCCCATTTGAGAGATTCGGAAACGGTTGTCTCACATCACACAGGATGGGGACAGGTCCCAAAGCTCCAGCCAGGCCCTCCACACCACACCGTCCCGTTCCGTCTAACGAGCACACTGGAGACACCTTACCTGGATATGCATCCTGGCCCGGCGCAGCAGGCTCAATGTGGTATATCGGGTACAGTCAACCCCCAGGGGCATCTGCTGCCTCAGCTGCTCCAGGCACCGCTTCAGCTGGGCTCTCCTGCAGGGAAAGAGTTCTGGAGGGCATTGCCAGCCCCACCTCACCGGCCAGAGGGATGGCAAGGGGGGGAAAGGTCTGAGAGAAACGGTCCTTGGGACCTGGTTCTCAGGGCCAGATTGGAACTCACCTGCGTTTCTCCAGCTCATTGTGCACAGACCTGCCAATGCCAAGAGGAGAGGAAGTGAGGGGCAGTGGGTACTGTTCAAATCCTCAACCCCAGGTTATTGGGCAGCTCAAAATTCACTACAGATATCTGTGCCAAGTGAGCCTTTTTGTGACAACCCAGGCTCATCTAGGGCACCAAAATCCCAGGCTGTGACAGAGGAATCAGAGGCACATACACCGAAAGATACAGGACACCTGCCCGGGGTAGTTGTGGGGTCTCCCCTGACAGCCAGGTAAGAGGGGGTGACTGGACAGATGTGACATTGGATCCAAAAACAAGTCTGCCAGAGAAGCCAGTAGATGGGAAAACATTTAAAAGGAACGGCATATGCAAAAGGTCAGAAAAGCTGAAGCCTGTAGGGGAGAGAGTTCAGAAGTGTGAGTGGAAGGGGACTCAGAACTGTCTTGTTACAGTTCATGGCCACATCAAAGGTGCTTTAGGAGTCCGTGAGTGGGCGCGAGCGCGACACACACACAGAGGCAGATGGAGTAGGGTACCTGGCCCAGAAAGGCAAACAAGGAAGTGAGAAGAGGGTTAGATGGGCCAGCTGAGAACTAGCGCCCCTCCCCACACTGCCCCATCCCTGCTCACCGTCCACTGTTCAGCGCACCAGGAGCTTGCACGGGTCGCTTCCTCCTCTTGTAGACAGTGCCGGGGCTGTAGTGTGGACACAGGGACGCATAGCCATGCTCCGCCTCTGCCAGAGAGAGGACCCAGCCCGTCAGCCGGAGCCCCTGGCACGGCGTGATCAAGGAAAGGTTTTTGGCGCCAGGATCCTATCCCCAGTCACTCCCTGCCCTGACGCCCGCGCACTCCTGTGGATGTGCGGGCGGCAGGGCGCCAGCTGCCCTCGAGCCGTACTCTGTCCAAGTTGGGAGCCAACTCCTGCCCGCGCACGGGGTCTGTCCTCACCTCTCTCGCGCCTCTCCAGGAACTCCGCAGCCTGCAGCAGGACCTGGATGTTGCTGGCCACGGGTTCCATGTCGGCGACAGCCGCCGGCGAGCGGG
>NW_024544979.1:0-58919 GCF_018167655.1 Microtus oregoni
GGTGCATATGTAGAGGTCAATGGACATCTTCTAGGAGGTAAGTTGTTTCCTTCCATGATGTTGGACTTAGGATTTGTACTCAGGTTGTCAATTATGACACCAAGAAGCTTTATCTGTAGACTAATCTGTTATTTAATTGTGAATCATTTTGCTTGTGTGAGCATATTTGTAACAACTAATTTTATTTCATTTCTGTTAAATAAAACATCTCAGTCAATTTTTTTTGGAGTGTCTACTTTCTTGTATCTAGTTCATAGTTCCCCCATTTCTTTTCATAGATTGTCATGTTTTACTGAAAATTATGCATTTATTTATTTAGTTTTTTTGAGACAGGGTTTCTCTGTGCTGCTTTGGAGCCTGTCCTGGAACTAGTTTTTTGTAGAGCATTCTGGCTTTGAACTCACAGATCTGTCTGCCTCTCCCTCCCTAGTGCTGAGATTAACAGTGTGCACCACCACTGCCCGGCGGGAAATTATGTAATTTAGATAGTGTGTCGTCCCAATTCTAAGCGTTCTTCCTGATCTGGAAATTGCTATTAATTACTTACATATTTATTTATTTAGTGACTACCTTGATAATTTTACAGATTAAAGACTCAGATATTGCTACTCAGCTTTCGACATACTATAGTTACCCTAGCATAACATTACCTATGATCGGTTTCTTTTGGGTATAATTCTTATTTATTTAAATATTTTATGTAAAATATTCTGATTATGGTTTCTCCCTCCCTCACACTCATCTTAGATCCTCCCCACCACCTCAACTATCTAAATTTACATTTTTTTGCTTTCTTTCATTTAAAAACAGACATGTAAAAATAACTGTAAATTAAAAGCAATAAAATAAAAACAAACAAAATTTAATAAGACAAAACAGACATATGAACAGGAAAAAAATGAGTCAATGAAAAAGCACTAGAAACACATATAGACACAGAAACACACATACACAAAATTCCGTAAAAGCATGAAACTTAAAAATGATATTATATAAACAGAAGAACTGTAAGGGAGGAAGGGGAAGAAGAGAAAGAGGAAGACAAAGATAAAGAAGGTGACACAGAAAAGTATTTTGAGACAAAATAAAATAACAACCTAATGACTTTGTTTTTTGTTGGCCATCTACTGCTAGGCTTAAACCCTTCTCTTGTATGCTGTTTGTATATTCAGTGATCCTCCATTGGAAAAAGACTAATTTTCTTTTGCAAGCAGTAATCAGTTTAAAATTACTTCTAGGCTATGGGTGGGGACTGGTGTCCTCTTTACCTCTCAGAACTTGGACACCATCTAGCTTTGGACACATGTGCATGCTGTTACAGTCCCTGTGAGTTCATATATACCTCAGCTCTATTATGTCACAGAAGGCCTAATTTCTTTGCTGTCTTTTATTCCCTGTGCCTCTTACAATCTTTTCACCTCCTCTTCCCTAGAGATCTCTGAGCCACAATGGAAGGAATTTGATGGAGATATCCCATTTAGGACTGAGTACTCCAAGGCCTTGGTCTCTCACTCTCTGCATAACATCTGTTTGTGGGTCTTTTTATTGCCATTTACTAGAGGAGACAGTTTTCTCTGATGGTGGGTGAATGAGGTACTGATATATGATTATAGCAAAATGTCATTAGAATTCATTTTATTGTTAGGTTCCTTTCATAGAACAACAGTATTTGATTTTCATCTCGGTTTATGGCTTATCTAGTCTCAGGTTCTAGGTCACCCAATCAGTGCTGGGCATAGATTCTATCAAATATAAAAGGCCATTGTTCTTTTTGTTTGTTTGTTTTGGTTTTGGTTTTTCGAGACAGGGTTTCTCTGTAGCTTTGGAACCTGTCCTGGAACTAGCTCTTGTTGACCAAGCTAGCCTTTAACTCACAGAGATCTGCCCGCCTCTGCCTGTGCCACCACCTCCCAGGGAGGGCCATTATTCTTATCAGATTGTGATTGGTTACTCTCAAATCTTTTGTGTTACTACTGCAACAGCATAACTTGGAGGCAGGTCACCATTATCAATCAAAGGTTTATAGCTGAGTTGGTGTTTATCTTTTTCCTCTGGTAGTGTGCAGAGTATCTTCTAGTATCATGAACACTAGTGAGTAGCTGTTAAGACTCTAGTTAGGCATCAGCCAGACTTTTCTGAGTTCAATGAGTTATGGTCTTGTCTTTAGTAATAGAGCCTTACAATAAGATTATAGGAACAACCAGTAGCTTTGGCAGTAGCCTGAGTTGTTTAAGAGTTTCCTTGGAACTCCTTTCACCAACAACTTAATTATGTGTAACACATTCATACAACTGGAACTTTCATTTATTGGTTTTTTTCTCTCCCATTATGTAGTGATTCCACTTAGATTTCTTTCACATTTCTTTATACATATTATAAAGCTTCTATTATAGCAGTTTTCCATATGGGGCATCAGATGTCCCTAAGATTTATTTGTGCCTTCTGATATTTCCTCTTTACTTACCACTTCCATCCTCCTTCCCATTTAATCTTCTCATTCCAGTCTCTGCCTGACCCCTGTGCTATTTGCAGTGTGTGGGGATTTTATTTAGAAATGTCACTCCCAGACGCAGTGTTTTGATCTCAGAGCTGATTATAAGCCAGAGTATTCCTTTAAAACTTATACAGTATGGGGTACTGTTCTATCTTCAATATAAAGAAAAGTAATATAAGAAGTAGTTAATATTTTCCACCATTATCTTTCTTTTGTGCAGATATAGATGTAAAGAATTTATCAAGTAATTACATAGTAAGATACCCCTGTATAAAAGTCAGAAAGAAACTCATCAGAAAGAAACTCACCTGGATAATACTGGATTTTCTACTTCCCAAATTGTGAGAAACATATTTCTGCTTTGATTGTATTCCTTCTGTGAGAGCTTATATGACCCCTTCTGGTACCAGGAAATCTAATCCTTACTCAGAGATGGGGTAATTAAGTCAAGCCCTGTTCATAAGCCTCTGAACTCTATGGTACCTTCAACAATAAAGATTTACTTTCCCAATAGCAATAGTCTGCATGTTTTGGAAGTCTCTTTGACAGCCCCAAATAACTGAAGAGAGGGCTTCTCATGTCTGCTATTTGTGATTTTTTTGTTGTTTGTTTGCTTTTGTGGTCTTTAGGTCCTAGTGGGAACATTTCCAGTCCAGATAAGAAATTTTATTTAAGCTATGTATGTATGCTTTTATACTGACTTACATGTATTGTTGATCTTTTTAGGTAAATAGCTAATAGTATGCATTCTTATGCCTTTTCAGACAACTTTTCTGTTATTTTTACTACTTCTATATTTAGTCTAACCCCTGTAATTAGAGCACCACCCATTTTTTCCACCTACTGTGATTAGTTCTCTTGTAGTCTGCCATTCTACTCTTCCCCCCACATCTCTAGTTGCTGGTTTCTGCAGTTACTCATGTATATGTACTTACATATGAAGATTTGGAGCTAGGAGCTTTAGATAAGAGGGAACGTAAAATTATTATTATTTTTTTGTTTATTGTCTTTCTTGGTCTGAATCACCTCATCCAATATGGCCTTTTCCAATTTCATTCATTTATCTGCAAAGTTCATTGTTTAGTTTTTTTGACAGATAAACAGTATTCTGTATATGTGCCATATTTTTATTATTATCCTCAGTTGAATGTCTTTATTAGTATTCATATTCTACAGAAACAAGGATCTTTCCCACTTGTGAATAGCAAGTATCTATGATTCTTTCCCATTGTGGCAAAGATTCTTTCCTATCATGAACAGCAAGTGTCTTTTCCACTTGTGAATAGCAAGTATCTGTGGATTAGAATGTCAATGACTTTGGACATATAAGAAGAGTGATATAGTTGGGTCACATAGCAGATTGATTTTTCATTCTTGAGAAATCACTAAACTAATTTTTATAGTGGCTGTACCACCTTGAAATCCCACCACCAGTAAATGAAGGTTCCCATTCCATTCACCCTCTCCAGTATTAATTGTGGATCATTTTGTTTCTCTTTGTTTTTCTGACTGGGAAATAATGAAATCTCTGGATTGTTTTGGTTTCCATTTCCCTAGTTTCTGGAGACAGTGAACATTTTTTTGAGGTATTTCTTTGCTGCTCTTTCTTGTTCTTCATCAAATACAAGGCCCATTATTTGAATGGGTCATTTGTTCATTTATTTTTCCAAATGTTTAAATATTCTGTATATTAACCATCTGTCAAATATAACAGTCAAAATTTCTTTCCATTCTGTGAGCTTTTTTTGTGCCTCAACTGATTGTTTCTTCAGGTATGTAAAAGCTTTTTAGTTTTATGAAGTGCCATTTGTCAATGGTTGACCTTAATTGTTAGGTAAATGTAGTCCTATTCAGAAAGCTCCTCCCTACAACTGTATCATATAGTGTAATACCTATGTTTTCTTCTAGTAGTTTCAGTGTTCTTGTTTAGGTCTTTGATTTATTTGAAGTTAGATTTTGTAACGTGAGGTAATATATATGTGTCTAATTTCATTATTTTGAATATTGACATTGAGTTTTCCCAGCACCATTTGTTGAGGATTTTTTTTCTATTCTCCAGCTTACATTTTTGGAATCTTTGTCAAATACTAAATGGCTGAAGTTATATGTACTCAAATTGGTTCCACAATTTTGTTCCATTAGGTTAGAATGTTTTTCTGCCAGCACCATATTGTTTTTTAAATCCTATAGCTCTGTATTATATGTTTTTAACATTTTTTATTTAGTCAATTTTTTTAATTTATTTTACATACCAACCACAGTTTCCCCTCCCTCCTCTTCTCCAGTTTTCCCCTGCCGCCCATCTACCCCTCCCTATCCATTCCTCATTCGTCTCCATTCAGAAAGGCACATATCTCCCATGGCCTTGAACAAATCATGGCATATCAAGGTGACACAGGACCCAGATCTTCCCCCAGTACAAGGGTGGTCAAAGAATTCCAGCATGTGGATTGTCAAAACGACAGCTCCTGAGCCTGGGAAAGAACCTTATACCTTTGATATGGGCCCCCCCAAACAGATCAAGCTACACATCTTGAGGGACAAGGTTAGTTCCTTGCTGGCTCCCAACTTGTTGATCCAGAGTCCATGATCTCCCACAAATTAAAGTCAACTGCTTCTGTGGGTTCCCCTATCATGGCCTTGACCCCCTGGCTCATACATTCCCTCATTCCTTCCTTCAGCAGGACTCACAGAGTTCAGCCAGTGCTTGGCTTTGGATCTCTGCATTGGCTTCCATCTGTTACTGGACAAAGGCTCTCTGATGACAGGGTTGTCACCAACTTGATTACAGTAGTAATCAAATTTGATGTTCAGGCACCCTCTCCACTACTGCTAGAAGTGCTGATGTCACTGTAGAGGTGGGATTTGAGGTCTTATAATCTCAACTCTGGTCAGTAGGACACACCGTTTACTTCTTGCTGCCTACAGATCAAGATGTAGTACACTCAGCCACCTCTCCAGCACCATATCTCCCTGCTTGCTGACTTGCTTTCTTTGTGATGATAATAGACTAAATCCCTGAAACTATAAGCTAGCCCAAATGAAATGTTTTCCTTTATAAGAGGTGCCATGATCATAGTGTCTTCACAGTGATAGAAACATTAAGACATACGCCTACAATTTAAAGAATTTGTATTTTTCATGGTGTTCCACACTTCTCTGTGTTTCTTTTCTGTTTCAAAAAAATATCATAGTGTTTGCTTATTTAGTTTAGGACCTCCATTTTATCTTCAAGTCCTAATATTTTATCCTCTACGTGACTCATTATACTTATAAGGATTTCTTTTGAGTCTTCTCATTGTTATTAAGTTTTTCAGTTGTATCTTCATTTCAGCTTGCCTCTATCTCCTTTTTAAAATTCTATCTTTATGTCCTAGAGTATCTTTTTAATTTTCAACAGTCTTACATTTGTATTTCTTGGGTTTCATTCATGTGTTTATTCTCCTTAAATTCTTCCTCTTTAGTTTCATTGGGCTGTATCTTTGTGTCTTTTTTTGACTCCTTGAATTATTTGACAAAGTTTATAAGTTTTCTTTTAAATTCTGTGTCCCGGGGTTCATCTAGATGGCAAACATTCCTACAGGACTGATAGCTTTTGGTGGGAAGATACTGGCTTGACCTTTTAGATTTTTGGTACTTTTGTGATGAGATTTGTGCATGTTGACTTCTTTTGTTAGTTAAAAGTCTGACACAGACAGCAGGGTGTGCCAGAAGAAGGTATGTCTTGAAGAAATGAGCCTACATCGGGAATGGCTTGAATGGAATGAAGTCAGGAGTACAGAGAAGACTGGGATGGTGTACAGGATGTGCTTTCTGGAGAAGGCCTGGAGTTTGTGGGTAGATCTGGCTGAGTGGAAAGATTTGATATGGTATGGGATGATCCTGTATATTATGGGATATGTATGGAAGGTCCTAGAAGAAGTCTAGAGATTGTTTGAGGAGCAGGCAGGGGATATCAGACTAGGCTGGGACACTGGATATGGGACATGGGCTAAATCCTATAGGAAGAAGGCATGAAAGGCGAGAACCAGGAAATTTATCAGACTAGACCCTGGAGAACTTCGGAAGTTTGGATGTATAGAGAGGTTTTATGTGCTAATACATTTTATTTTAAGATGTTATACTTATGAGTGACTATATATTATATTTGTTTTTCTGGGTCTGGGAGGCCTCACTCAATATGATGCTCTCTGATCCATCAATTTTCCTGCAAATTTCAAGATGTCATTATTTTTTCTGCTCTGTAGTACTCCATTGTGTAAATGTACCACATTTTCCTTATTCATTCTTTAGTCGAGGGGCATTTAGGTTGTGTCCAGGTTCTGGCTATGACAAACAATGATGCTATGAACATACTTGACCACATGTCCTTGTGGCACAATTGAGCATCCTTTGGATATATAACCAAAAGTGGTATTGCTGGGTTTTAAGGAGGGTTGTTTCCTAATTTTCTGAGAAATCACTACACTGACATCCAAAGGAGTTGTACCAGCTTGAATTCCCACCAGCAATGAAGGTCATTTGGGCCTGCTCTCACAGAGATTGCTTGTCTGGAGCTGTTTCTGCTGAGGTCCCTGACTCACTCCCGGTTTTACAGAAATCTCTGACTCAGGCCTGCTTTCTAGATGGTCACTCCTAGGTGGTATCTGCTCCTGTGGAGTTCACTGCCTCAGGCCTGTTCCAGTGAAAGTCATTGGCTCAGGTCTGTTTCCATAGATGTCCCCAGTCTGGGTACACGTCCGCAAAGGTCCCTGGCTTGGACCAGGTCCTGCAGAGGTGTCTGGCTGAAACCTACTCCCTTGGAGGTCCCGGACTTGCACCTAGACCTGCAAACATCTCTGACTCTGGCCTACTCCCATGGTGGTCTCTCCCTTGTGCCTGCTCCTGTGGAATTCGCTGTCTCAGGCCTGCTTTGGCAGAGGTCACTGTGGACATCCTCTATTTTTGATCACATAATCATGAATAGAAGACTTCCATGTTTCACTCTTGCATTTGATGATTTTGTGAAATTGTTCACAAAACTCTACAAATATTTTACTTAACATTTACTGATTTACTATGAAGGATAATATATAAGAATGTATACACAGGTAAAGAAGCCCATTGGAAAATTTCAGAGTTTGGAAAGTAAAGTTTTCTGTTTCTAAGGAATTGTTTGCATTACCTTCCAGGAATGTGAATGTGTCTACCAATGTGTACTCTAATCAAATCTCATGGTACAAGACCTTTTACAGAGTATAATCTTTAGCGATTTCACTTCCCAGAACTCAGTGAGTTTAGCTGAAAGTGTCAACCCTCTAATTACTTCATCTTTCTGAAAAATAATGAAGTAACTTCATAAGCATAAACTCAGTTATGATACTTAAGTATTCATTATGAATAGAAAAAGGCAATCTATCATATAGGAGACTCCAAGAATTTTACATGCTTGGTACCTGGTACTAGAGACAAAGATCAAATATAATTCTTATTATAACACAAAAGAAAAGCAAGATCACATAAAATAAAAATATCTTGGTGCTACCTGGATATACGACTGTTAAACAAGAGGATTACTATATGATATGAAAAAAGAATGTAAAAAATGGGTTCAAGTTTTACTATCACTCAAAATAACAGCAGATTATGGAAAATCCATTTTTATTTTAACAGTCATTTAGATATGTAAAGCTATTTAGATTAGTTTGCAGAACAGGCATAAAAGAGTTTTTTAACATTAGGTGAAATTTTTTGAGTGGGTACTGTAGGTATGACTCATTAAAGCTCTTGTCTAACAATAAAAAATTTAGAAAGATATATTGGCATTTTAGGTGCTGCATGTGAAGCATTTAGCAGCCCTTCTATCCAAGATCTCTGTGACTCTATCATTAAAATGGTCGATCTGACATGAATTGATTAAAAATATTTGTTGCTCATACTTCATAGAAAGTATTTTTTCAGAAAATAAATGTTAAAATGTTTCATATTCATCTCACAACCTTAAGTATTGTGATATTTGAAATTTCATTATTCTACCAATATAGGTTCCATCTTTAAAGACATTGAGTTTTGAAAGTGATACATGTGTGATATCAGATAAGTTGAATTTATTTTCACATAACTTGCCATTGCTTGTTCAAAAAATTTATTGCTATGTGAAAAAAAGTGATCCTAAATTTAGAGGATTAGATAAAGCCTGTATTTTGTTTTTCAAGTATTTGAGTTTGTCTCAACTGGTAACTTTTTGTTCCATACTGTTTAGACTGGGGTCAGTTGGCATTATTCAGGTGATATCTTATCTAGTATGAAGTTTCCAAGATGATTTTACTGACATGCTTGATGCTTCAGTGGGAACATATACAAATGAAGTTCTACCTTGCTATGTGGTATCCATAGAATTTCTGTAATAATCCTAGTAAACAAGGAGCTATTCTAAGGAAAGATGTGTGTTCTCTCACACCAGCTACTGGACTATTGAAACAATTTACCCAAAATAATAATAATTTCTCTGAGAATCACATGCTGAAATAAGGAAAAGACTGAATTCTTTGTGTCAAGTACAGCAATAACTGTCTCCCAGGAAAAGACTATACACAGTTCTAACAATTTATTGAAACCCTTTGCAGGACAGCCCACACAATCGAGACAATGTTGTATCAATGGTGGGTAGGATCACAACTCAACCAACCAATGCTGAATTGCTTCTTAGCCTCTGTTTAAATTGGAGACCTATACCTGAAGTCTAAAGATGGACGTGAAAGTCACTGGATCCATTTGTTTATTCTTCTTGCCAATGTAGCTATATTGGATGAATCTTTATTTGTTTTCTACTATTGTCTCCTTTAATGGCATATTCAGGCTGGAAGACCAAGCATAGCTTGTAGGGACTAACAGAACCCAGATTTTTATTCATAAATCTCTTGTGACAACTGAAAAGAATAACCAGAAATTGTATATGTCATTGTGTTGTGATTTGTTTCTCTGTCTAAATTAAAGTATATAAAGCATAAAAACTTTTTGTATCATCTAGGTCTTCCTCAATTTCTTTCTTTAGTATGAAAAAAAATAAAGACATTTTTCATTTTCTTGGTCATGCCTATTTCCAAGTATTTATTTATTCATTTATCTGTCTATTTATCTATTTATTTATATTATTGCTGTGGCACATGTGCCTGGAATTAATCCCCTTTGTATTTTTCAGAATGATTATGGCAATATACAAGAAAGAAGACTAATAATTTTTGTGTTAATTTTGTATCCTGCTAATTTGTCAAAATCTAATAGGTTTTGGTGTATTCTTTAGGGTCTCATATATACAGTCATACCTTCATCAAACAAGGATACTTTGATACCTTTTCTTATTTGTATTTATTCTATTTCCTTCTCTTGTCTTCATGCTCTAGCTAAGACTTCAAGTTGTGGATGGAATAACAGTGAAGAAAGTGGATGTCCTTGATAACTGATTTTTTTTTCTAATTGTTCTCCCTTTAATTTTATATTGGCACATGTAGCTTTTACTGTGTCAAGTTATGTTCCATCTATGCATAGTCTACACATAAAAGTGATCATGAAGGCATGCTGGAATTTTCGGAATAAATTTTGGCATTAATTGAGTTAACCGTGGGTTTTTTTTTTGTCCATTTATGTGATGTAAAGCATTTATTGCTTCTCATATGTTCAACATTCCTGGCACAATGACTGTTGCTTTGATGTGATCTTGAATTTAGTTTCCCAATATTTTCTTGACATTTTGCCTCTGTGTTTATCAGGAAGAGTAGAGTTCAATTTTCTTTTTTTATTATTATTTCTCTTGATCTGGCTTAAATATCATCATAATACTGGCTTCTACACATGCATGCACACATGTATGCACATGCACCTGAACAAAAATATTCCCTCAAAAATATGCACACACACATGCACACGTAAAATAATTTCAAAACATAAATATACATTTTAAAAAAGAAAACTCAATTTGACAACATGACTATTCAGAGGAACAACATCAATTGGTTGTCTCCTAGAGCTTGGTGATTTCACTACCCATGGGTTTGGACCATGTTTACAATACTAGGCAGGGAGTACCTCCTGTTGTTTAGGTCTCACATCCAATCAAAAGGACTATTATTATTCTCATAAATAGTCTTGTTACTATTGCACCAGTGGGCACACTTTGCTTGGCCATTTAGTGCTGCAGCATGCAATGTTCAGTGCTTTTCTCCCTCAGAGCTCTGCATAGCAACTTTCAGCACTATGAAATCCAGCCAGCAGGGAGAATTTCCCTGTCAGTTCCAGACTGATTTCTCTGTACTGCAATCAAATTGTGTTTTATCTCCAGCAACAGAATCTTACTACCTAGTAATGATGGGCAACCAAGAGCAATGACAGAAGCCTCTTATTTTGGGTGATGCTTGAGCCTCACTGAACAATAGCTAGCAGGACATACACAATTGTTCATTTAATAATTCATATCTTCTGGGAGAAGCATCATTTCCTAATGCTGGATTTTTCTGTTCAGATTTAAAAATACACCATTCCTAAGAAACTTATTTCTGATTTCATATGTGTGTGTGTGTGTGTGTGTGTGTGTGTGTGTGTGTGTGTGTGTGTTTATGCCATGTGTTTGCTTGCACTCAGAAACTAGATGAGTGTATTAGGTCCCCTGGAGCTAGAGCTAAAGGAGATTGTGTACAGACAGGTATACTTTGAAGGGAACTTGTTCTTAACCATTGAGCCAAGGAGTTCAGCCAAATTTCAAGCTTTATTTAAAATATTATATTTTTAACTAGCTTACAACATATTAGTGCTTTATAAAAGTTCATTTCATATAGCATTAGTTTTGGTTAGCTCTCACCATAACCTTCCTATTACTCAACCTAGTCACTTCAACCCAGCTTAAACCTTTATTTAGCTCCATATATTTTCCCTTTGTGATGTTATATCACGTGTTTTCAGGAAGGTTCTCTTATTCACTTGTTATTTTAGTTACTTTCTACTGCTATAATAAAACACCATGACCAAGGAAAACTACAGAAGAAATAATTTTTTTGGCTTACAGTTTCAGAGGGTTAGAGACAATAATGGAAGGTATAGCATTTTAGTATGTGGCAGACACAGCATCACAAATAAGAAGCTGAGAGCTCATAGCCTTTTTAAATAAAATGTCTTTAAATTGATGTATAATTATATCACTTTCCCCTTTCACTGTCTTCCTTCCAACTGGTTATAGGCTTTTTGCCCCTTCAAATTTATAACCTTCTCTTCTTTATTATTGTCATAAACATAAACACACATACACAGGCACGTACATGCACACATATGTACATGTAATTTCAGAGCTCTTTTCCAGATGAAAGAAAAGAGGATATAGATCCAATCTTTTTATTAATAGAATATTTTAAAAATCCAGATATTTTTGCCTTGCCACATCATTGATTTTTGCTGACTTCACATTTTTATAGTTATGTTTGTGTTTCATTATATCTGAAACTCAAAAAACAAATTTCATATCAGGCTAGTGAAACTCCTAACAGAAAACAGTTCAGTTCATTTTCATCTCTGCCCATTTGAAGCTGTTGTGTCAAGGCAGTTGTTCCTCTGATATTAGAAGACATTTTGAGCAGTGTACTTACTTATCTGTTCATACTTTGATAATAAAAACCCTTGACCACTTTCAGTCACAAGAAAAATTTTATTTAATAATTAATATGCCTTTCCAGTATAATAATAATAAAAAGTTCTGACTTCATTCAAAATTAACAATCTCATTTTACATAGTTCGTGTCTGCTTTAGGCTGTCTGGTTATAGTGATGGGAAAGAGGTATTATTTCATGTTTGAGTTTCCATTGTGTCCTTATAAGCATCCTCTCCCCTAACTAAACTACCTCCAGAGTAGAGATGCGAAATTGTATGAGTAGGAAAGAGAACTAGAAGAATAGCATTATGTGTGGTTATGCAGGTTGTGCATTTACCACTTACTCCCCTATCCATGATCATTCTGGTGCTAAACATCAAAGACTCAACTTCACTGACAGAGAAGAAAGCTGAAATTTGGTCTTTATTTACAAGGCAAATATTTAAGGTTGACTCTTTTAGAATGTTTCTTCTAAGCTTTTCCATTTTAATGATCAATGAGTGTAGTTCTTCATTTTTACTTTACTAAGAAATGTTTGATGTAGGTCATAGAAACAGCATAAAGTAAAGAATTGCCTGATTTCACAATGTAAACTTTGAAAGACTGACAATCCGGAGCAATGAACTCTAAGTTTTATAAGACAACTACCAACCTAGATTATTGTACACAGCAAAAGTATAAGCTATATTTTAAAGAAAAAGAAACACTTTACATGGTTCAAATAGACTAAATGAATTAAAATCCATCAGATATGCCATAAGCAAAATATGGGAAGAAATACTTATAATTGTAAAGAGGAATAGATAAAACCAAGAAACCGCTTTAAGTAAACAAATAAGTCTATAATTACTGAAAAACAACATACTGACTGAAAATGCGAACAACATGACACCAGTCCTCACACCTATTTCAATACCAGTTTTAAATGTTGATGACCTCAATTATCCAATCAAATGATACAGGCTGACTGAATGGATTAAGAAACAAAATTATCCTTCTGTTGTCTATGGGAAATGCATCTTAGCTTTAAAGGTAGAGAGACCATATTAAAGTGAAATGATGAAAAAAAAAAAGGTACTCCAAATAAATGGGAGCAAAAAGCAACCTATTGTTATTGTATTAATATATAAAATTTAAATTTCATTTCAAGGCTAATTATAAGAAATAAAGAAAGACTCTTCATGCTAATCAAAGGAACATTTAACCACTAAGATATTACAAATTAAACATATATGAACCAAACCCTGGTGTGTCCAATTTCATCAAATGCAAAAAAAAAACATTTCTGCTAAATTAAAGACACAGACTAACATCAAACATTTAAAATACTTGATTTCCATACCCTACTTTCTCCAATAGATGGATCATTTTGTTAAAAAATAAACAGAGAAATATCAAAACTGAATGACATCATGCATCAAATATATCAATCGGCTATCTGCATGACCTATTTAGCAGTTCATAGATGCTTCTATGATATGTACCATACCCTGGAGTACAGATCTTAGAAAAGTCAGATTAATTGAAATCACTCAATGTGTCTTATCTACACATAATGCAACAAACCTTAAAGAAGACAAGGAACAAATCTCTAGTAAATACACAAACTCATGAAGGTTAGGAAATTTATTGCTGAATGATGAATGGGTCAAAGAAGAAATCACAGAAGAAATAAAAACATAGAAACCTTCCTGGGAATAAATGAAAATGAAAACACAACACAACAAAACATATGGGAATCATTAACTGCAGTCCTTTGAGGGAAATTTATAGCTTTAAGTACCTAAAATAAAAAAGAAATCAAAAAGAGCACAAATAAATGACTTAATGATGGAACTCAAAAATTTGGAAAAATAAGACCAACTTAAACCCAATACATTAGACAACAGGAAATAATACAAACTAGAGCAGAAAATAATGAAATTAAAAGAAATATGCCAATCAACAAAGCTAATGGCTGGTTTTTTAAGAAGATAAACAACATCCACTGACTCTTGACCCAAATAACCAGAAAATAGACAACCATGTGCCATGAGTGACTTCCTTGAAGCAAAGCAATTGCTTTCTTGAGGTATTCAGCTGTGCGCTCTGACAAAAGACCATTCTAGTTGGTGTACCTGTGGAGAATATTCATATGCAGAACTGTGGATCAATGGAAGGGTTTCAAACAGCAATGAAGGAAGCCCTCACTACTGGTTTGTGGAGCTGTGGGACATGGGACTATATGGCATCATTCTGAGAATTACAGAAGAGAAAGGATGAGCAATATAACCACCCATCCTTTTAGACAAATGCTTCAATATCTAACGCAATATAAGGGTAATTAGTTCCTGATGGATCGTATCATAGGAGCCATTAGGGACAACTGGTTATATCTAGCTATTTTCCTTAAAATATTAGGGCCGAGAAAACAACCTACAGGCGTTCTCTATACAGAAAACTGAAGATTCATGATGTGGTGTTTGATGCCTAGTTCATAGGCCCAGATTGGACTGTATTTATAGAAGAACTGAGAAAGAAAATGACTTAGCCATGAGGCTGGTTTGGAGAATTGGTGGCAGTGCTAAGCCCCATAGATGTGTGTGAGCTGTATAAAGCGGGGGAGTCTTTGAACCATCCAAAGAACATAGATGTTCAAATAAATCCAGTTCATATGCTGCAGAAGTAAATAGTGAGTGAGATTGGATTGTTTCAGGCAAAGGGACTGATAATCAAATGAAAATCTCAAGTCAAGCATCTTCCTGTGAATTATTGATCAAGGGAGCCAATAGACAACTAAATAGGGACAGCCTTTTGCCATTTTCCTGGTTCCCATTATAATATTCTAACTGCATGGTAAGACATTATTGCTGAAGACATCATATTCCTTGATTACATGATATAGAGAACTCAATCTTGTAATGACCAGGTGATTCTCCCTCATTATTAACTTTCATAGTTCTGGAAAGTTCTATACATGATTTTGGGAGAAAGAAAATACCAACAGAGTTATCAAATACAGGACAATACATCCTGCAATGTTCACTCGCCTTTTAATACAGTCTGTCATTAAAGACACAACTATTATATGGGGTGTTATGGTAAAAATAAAATGCCACAGGTCCCAAAGTGGTGGCAGTGGGCAGCAGGCATCAGACCACCACAGGCCATGAAGGCCATGGTCCTAGGCAGGGAACCTCATGGCGGATGAGAGATATAGACCTATTAGGCATGCCATGCAGAGAAAGTGGGTATTTAATCCCATCACTTGGGAGGCAGAGGCAGGCAGATCTCTGTGAGTTCGAGGCCAGCCTGGTCTACAAGAGCTAGTTACAGGACAGGAACCAAAAGCTACAGAGAAACCCTGTCTTGAAAAAAAAAAGATATAATTGAAAAACAATAAGAGGAGGTAGAGTGCTTGCCTTTTAGCTTAAAGAAAATTCAATCTGTATTACTTCAATGTGTGCTATGAACTTTGTTTAATAGAAATGTGATACTTCTATAGCTATAGTATTCAGAGATTTTATAATGAAGAGATAGAGAGTTTTATAAAATGTTTTTCATGAATCAATTGAGAATATGGTTTTAAAAGTTTATTCTATTTATGTCTTGTATTATATATGTTGACTAATTTCTGCATTTTAGAAGGAAACCAACTTAATATTTTGATGGAGTTTTAAATTTGATTTGTTACTATATTTGAACATTTAATATATTTTTCTTGCTTTAGGGAAATTACATCCATACATACATTATAGTTATATCATTTTCATATCTCTCATTCTCCTGACAACTCTTCTCTTTCTTCCCATCACTCCCTCTCAGATTTGTGTGTATGTGTGTGTGTGTGTGTTTGTATGTGTGTATGCATGTATGCATAACTTACTAAGTTCACTTATTGCTGCTTGC
The DNA here is from genome assembly GCF_018167655.1 of Microtus oregoni. Classification (NCBI taxonomy): domain Eukaryota; kingdom Metazoa; phylum Chordata; class Mammalia; order Rodentia; family Cricetidae; genus Microtus; species Microtus oregoni. The sequence continues at coordinate 15,997 of NW_024544979.1, forward strand.
TTGTACATGTGTTTAAGGTTGATCGGATTAGGGAGATAATGACTTAAGAAAACTGATTCACCCTCTATCAGCAATTATTGATTACCTATAGCTCTTGATTTAGGAATAAGATAAAGTGAAATTTTTCACCTCCACATTGACATGTCAAGTGGTATTATAATTACAGATTTCTTGTTCAGAAAGCAGTAGTGTTGTGACTTTATGGGTTGAACTGCCTGGTCTTGTCTAGTAGACACTATCTCAAAGCAAGTGATCTGGTCCTCAGTTATTATAATCCTTATGTCATTTTTGAAATGTTCCCTAGGCCTTAGGTGCTAGGATGTGTTGTATATGTACTAATTGAGGCTGATCAACACACAATCACTTGATCTCTCTGTTTTAACCAGCTTTGGCTTTCTATGATGGTCTCCATTTGCTGAAATGAATTTTTTTTTCATTTTGAATGAGTGGTAAAAGGTATACATATCTGTAGTTATAAGTATTTAGAATACAGTTATAAGCTACCCTGGAAAATAGTATTAATTTCTTCTCCAGGTACTATGACCTCTCTAACAGCTGGTTGTTTTCTAGGATTACAGTACCAGTTCTCAGTTCCCTCATCCTGAGTGGACCTTGAGTTCATGACTCCTGTCACAAGTGCCATTATTGCACTATTGGAAATAACTTTCTAAGCCAATAATCATTGAGGTTCACTGGCTTTTTTTTTTTTTACCTTTGGTTTTTCGAGACAGGGTTTCTCTGTGGCTTTGGAGCCTGTCCTGGCACTAGCTCTTGTAGACCAGGCTGGTCTCGAACTCACAGAGATCCGCCTGCCTCTGCCTCCCGAGTGCTGGGATTAAAGGTGTGCGCCACCACCGCCCGGCAAAAGAAATAGAGGTTCACAGGCTTAACAGCTGGGTAGGGCTATTGATTTATTTTCTCTCTTGGCAATTTGTATAATACTTTTTTACACAAGGGCTGGATCTCAGGAAGGATGCTTGCAGATTAGTTCCAATTGGATTCTTCCAAGTCCTGTGTCAGAATTATATGGTGTCTTTAGCAATAAGACCATGTTTTCAACTTCTGAAAGACAAGTAAGGACAAATAAATAGCTTCTTGAGTTTTGAGAGACTTTTGGATCCAATAACTAAGAGGAACATTTTGCTTCCCTGGAATATGGTTATTTGTTTCATAGTCTGTGACACCTGGGGGAGAAGTATAGCCCTTTGTATCATAATAACATTAAATTCACACACACAAAAATAAGTAAATATTAGTGTTATTCATTTTTCTTTTCTCCTCATCCATTTGTATTACCCTCCCTCCTTTTCTCTTAATAAATACCTTTTCCTAATTTTCTTCTTCTCTTTTTATTGTACTAGATTTCCCCTATCCTTCTCTCTAGAGCTCAGCACATTTGAGAATTTTTATATCTATGTTAACCAGAGTTACTAGTCTATAGTTTTCTATGTATTTTGTGTTATTGTCAGATTTTTGTAATGGGAACATACTGGCAACTTAGCTTGAATGTGGAAGTGCTGTTCCTTTATGATTTAATTTAAAATTTGAAAATTTAAAATTATATATATATATATATATATATATATATATATATATATATGTGTGTGTGTGTGTGTGTGTGTGTGTGTTGGGGAAGGGGGATATATGCACCTGAGTGAAGGAACCCACAGAGGCCAGGGTGCTAGATTCCCCTGGCAATGGTTACACATCCCCAGATTTGGTGCTGAGAATTGAACATGGGACTTCTAGAAGAGAAATACTTAATCACTGAGCCATCTCCCCAGTCCTGCCTTGTAATTTTCAAGGACAATTTGATAAGGATCTATATTAGAGCTTGTTTATAAAGTTTGGTAAATGTTAACAATAATAACATCTAGTTGTCACAGACCTTCATTTGAAATACTATTAAATTACAGCTCCAATTTCTCTGTATTTGTTTTTGGTCGTGTGTGTGTGTGTGTGTGTGTGTGTGTGTGTGTGTGTGTGTGTGAATAATATTCTCTTGCTTTGAATTTTTTATTGACTATTGTTTTTCCTTATAGGAGCCCACAGAAGTAGATTCATTCTACCTTGACTTAAGGTCAGAGAGTTCAGGCAGTTTTTCTCCTTCAAGGTTACTGACAGGAGATTTGATTTAAGGTGTGGCTACTAACAGATATCTTTTTATTTTATTTTAATGATTTTTATTGTGCTCTACATTTTTTTTCTCTGCTCCCTTTCCTGCCTCTCCCCTCCCCATGCTCCCTCACCTCTCTCAAGGTCCCCATGCTTCTAATTTACTCAGGAGAACTTGTCTTTTTTTACTTCCAATGTAGATTAGATCTATGAATGTCTCGCTTAGGGTCCTCATTGTTGTCTAGGTTCTCCGGGGTTGTGAATTGTAGGGTGGTTTTCTTTGCTTTATGTTTAAAAGCCACGTATGAGTGAGAACATGTGATAATTGTCTTGACATAGGGTATGGTTATTTGGTGTTTGGGGTATCAATATGGCCCAAAGAAATGGATCCATTTCACCTTGAGTAAAGGTCAAAGAGTTCAGGCATAATTTTGTTCCTTCAAGGTTATTGACAAGAGATTTAATTTAAGGTGTGGCTACTAACAAAGATATCTTGACCTAGGGTGTGTTTACTTGGTGTTTTGACTATTAAGATGGTAATCATATTGTTTGTTCTTTGTAGCATGGTTAAAAAAAAACCTTTTGCTCTCTTCCCTTTTTTTGGATGGGGTATTTAAAGATCATAAGAAATAAATACTGGTGCATTGAGTATTCATTGGATTGCCCTCCTAGTACTATGCTATGTTTCTGTATTTCTTTCATATTTCTGTTTCTCTTGCCTAACATTCCTAATCCTCACACACCTATCCAGGAATGTACAAACCTATGGAGGTTTGACTACTACAGGTGGCACCCAATATGAGGCTACGGCACATAGTGCCATAGCATGGGGCTCATGAGAGATGAACAATGACAGATGGGGCCTGAACATGTGGCTAGTGGTACAGGAGAGAGCGTGATGGACAACATAGATGAATAAGACAGTGCAGATACAGAAGTAATAGATGGGCACTCGGATAAGTAATTACAATAAAAAGGTGGTAATGCTTATTGGGAGTAAAATTGTATGTAACTGTAGATATAGAACTAGGAAATAGTATTTGGTTGTCAAATACATTTGCCTGGGTACATTTTGATAGCCAGGAGAACTGGTATAGAGCAGAAACAAGTACAGAAATTTTAGAATTTGTAGAATTTGTAAATCTCCCCCTGGCATGCTGGTGGTACAGCTGCTGCTATTTTCAGGCTATTATTGAGCTTGGAGAAATAAAAGTGGTGCACCAGTGCTGTGACTGACTTTGCAAGAAGCGTCTGCCACCACTGGCCTCCAGCAGACCGTTGATGCCTTCAGGAACTGCTGTTGCAGCCACAGCCAGTAAGTCTCTGGTTTGTGGTAGGAACACTGAGCCACAGAGAGTGCAGATGCACCCTGCATGACCCAACAGACAGTTGCACACCAAGATCCCTGCTCCCTGGCAGGAGAGCCAAGCAGTAAAGAATGTAGCTATCTGCGATAGCCTGGCAGACAGCTGCTCACTGCAGACTCAAGGAACCAAGCATCCAATAATGCTAATGTAATATGCAAAGCTTCTTTAAGGCCTTTTAGAAAGAAAGGTGACATCTCTGATTATATTAGGATTTGTTCAGATATTGGTCCTTTGTATACACAGGGAATGGCTATAGCTGCTGCTTTACAGGGAAAGATAGTTAAAGATGTTATTTCCCAACAAAGAAATCAAAACACAGAGAGAAGGAGTGGTGCATGGCCTCCTGGAAGCTGGAAAGGGTGTGGTCCAATGAGACCTTGTGTGAAGCATTGCCCTGATAGAAGAATAAGCCTCGGGGTGAGGAAGGAATTGAGATTATACCAGAGATACAGGAGAGGAAAACATTGGATTAATGAATGCAGATCAAAGTGAGATGCCCAAGGGAATCTCATTCCAGAAAATGTGCAGAGGGTCCCACCTCAGATGCCAAGACAAATCTATGGAGTGATTCATCAGTCTGTTCCCCCACAAGGGAATCCATTTAATCAGGACCTTTGCAGAGCAATCCCAGGCAGTGCAAGAGTTTGATCTCAGCTTTTCAATCTACAGTTTTAACTCTTGAAATGGGTATACAAGCTCTCCCCACTGGGGTTTATAGACCTTTATTAGAAGCCACTGTAGGATTATTATTGGGGAGAAGTAGCAAGGAATCCTTGTTGTTCCCGGAGTCATAAATGCTGATTTTGAAGGAGAAATCAAGGTTATAACTCAATCATTTAATGGAATTTCTATGGTAAAGACAGACCAGAGAGTTGCACAATTAATTGTACTTCCTAAAGGGATACTAGAAATCAAGTTTAAGAGAAGCAATAGAGGAGAAGCTGGGTTTCGTTCATCTGATACTTACTGGCTACAAGCAATAAGTCTACAGTGAGCAGAACTCACTTTGTTTATAAATGGAAAAAAAGCTTTTCTGGTCTTCTACATACTGGTGCAGATATTTCTGTTATAACTGCCTCTCAATGGTCTTCAAGGTGGCCCAAAATGGAGACTATTGCACAGTTACAAGGGATTGGACAAACTCAAAATCCTGGACAAAGTAGTAATAAGTTTTACTGGAGAGATAGAGGAAATCATAAAGGAAATTTTTGGCCAAACACTGTTCCTCATTTACCTGCTAATTTGTAGGACCAAGACATTAAGACTCAGATAAGGATATATTTATATTCCCCCAACACAGTTATTGCTAATCAAATGTTCCAACAAGGGTTGTTTTCCAATCAAGGGCTGGGCATAAGTAACAAAAGGCCTCACAGGGCAGGATTAGGTTATTTTTAGGAGAGGTACTGAAAATCCTGTACTCCATACAGACTTAATTATCTAGAAAAATGACAAGCCTGTATGGGCAAATCAGTGACCTCTAACAGAAAAATTATAAGCTTCCCAGCAGTTAATGCAGGAACATTTGGATAATGGTGACATTACATTCCAATTCCCCATGAAATTCTTCTAGTTTGTGAATAAAAAGAAATGAGGAAAATGGAGGTTGATATAAGATTTAAGAGAGATTAATCAGACCATGCAGATGATTGGAGCTTTACAGCCTGAGTTGCCTTCTCCTACCAAATACACCAGTAAGATTATTTTAGATTTAAAGAATTATCTTTTTAACATCCCTTTCACACCACAAGATTGTCAAAGAATTGCACTTAGTATTCTATCAGTTAATTTCAAGGAACCAATGAGAAGGTAACATTGGAATGTCTTGCCTCAGGGTATAGCAAACAGTACTACATTGTGCCAGAAATTTGTGACTCAGGCTATATAAAGTGTCAGAAATCAATTTCCACAAGTTTATATTTTTCATTTATGGATGTTATCTTGCTTGCTCATAAAAATAAAAGAATTTGCTTGAGACATTTGGCTACATTTAGCAGAGTCTTACCCATGCAGGGTTAGTACTTGCCCCAAAGAAAGTACCAAGGCACCTACATTTCCAGTATTTAGGTCATATGCTATATCTTAAAGAAATTAAATCTCAGAAATTAGAATTTAGAAAGGGATAATGTATAGACTATGAATGATTTTCAGAGAGTGTAAGGAAATATTCAGTGGCTGAAACCTGATTTAAAATATTCTACATGAGACCTCGAGCCATTAAGTAAAATCCCTAATGGGAACAATGATCCAAGTCCCACCAGACACCTTATAGACACTGCAAGACAGAGAATGGAGTGGATCAAACATGCAACACAGAAACAACAGGTACATTTTATTATTTATGATTAACCTTGTATATTACCTATAAAACTCATTCCCACTATAGTATTATGGAAAAATAGTCCTCTTTAATGGATACATCTTCCCATTTTGCCAGTCAAGATATTAAACCCCTATTTTGAAGCAGTAGCTTGTTTAGCACAGAAAAGCCAGTTGGTCCTGAGTTCCTTGCTCATGCTCCGTCTCCTTCTGCTCCTCATTTGGCCCTTGAGATTTCTGTCCGGTGCTCCCATGCGGGTCTCTGTCTCTGTCTCCTTTCATTGCCTGATGAAGGTTAATATTCATGAGGATGCCTATGTGTTTGTCTTTGCCAGCTGGCCTAGGTCTGAAAAAGCATGGGATAAATCCGGACTAGCTGAACATAGCGGACAATGAGGAATACTGAGAACTCAAGAACAATTGCAGTGGGTTTTTGATCCAACTGCACGTACTGGCTTTGGGGGAGCCTAGGCAGTTTGGATGCTCACCTTACTAGACCTGGACAGAGGTGGGCTGTCCTTGGGCTTCCCACAGGTCAGGGAACCCTGATTGCTCTTCTAGCAGATGAGGGAGGGGGACTTGATCGGGGAGGGGGAGGGAAATGGGAAGCGGTTGCGGGGAGGAGGCAGAAATCCTTAATAAATAAATAAATTAAAAAAAAAGAAAAGCCAGTTGGAATCTAGGTAATTATTGGTAGGAAGCTTAATGTTATCAATGTTCATTATATTAAACATCAGTTTGATTGACTATTTCAAAATAAAAATTCTTGGGCAATTTTGTTTGCTCAATTTGTAAGCCAAATTGATAATATTTTTTCAGCTAATTGATTGCTGCAATTCATAAAATTACATTCCTCTATTTTCCCAAAAATTGTAATGAAAGATCCCTTAAAGAATGCTATGTTAGTTTTTACAGATGTTTCTTCCAGTGGAAGACCAGCATGTGTTGTTGGTGGTAAAGAATATGTAGTGAAAACATATAGCCTCAGCTCAAATAGTTGAGCTGTGAGCTGTTGCTATAGTATTCAAGATTTTTGCAAATAGGACATTTAATTTATATATTATCAGGCAGTACCTCTTTAAAGTTCTTGAGGTAAAAGGAAAAGTTCTATGAATTAGGTGTAATGGTTTAAGTAAAATGCTGCAGGTCCGTGAGTGGCAGTAGTGGGCAGCAGGGCTGGAGATCATGCCACAGGTCACTGAGCATCAGCAGGCAGTGGGCAGCAGGTCCAGAGACCACAGCAGGCCACAACAGCAGCCCGGTCCCAGGCAGGAAGCTGTGTGGCTGGTTAGAGACAGAGATGGATAGGCTTGCCACGTAGAGTGAACTTGATATTTATTTAGTGGGTTATGAAAGGGAAGGGGAGAAGGGGGAAGAGCAGAGAGTAAGAGAGAGAGAAAAAACAGAGAGAGAAACAGAGAGGGAAAGGGGAGAAGTGGGAGAAGGGAGAGACAGAAGCAGCCTCTGAGAGAGAGAGAGAGAGAGAGAGAGAGAGAGAGAGAGAGAGAGAGAAAGACAGAGAAGAAAAGACTCAAGCTGGAAGCTGAAGATCAGCTTGCCTTGACAGCGTCAGGAGGCATGAGGGAATGAGCATGGCTTGTCTCTTAAAGGAATAGGATAGACCATTACATTAGGACTAATAATAATCAGGTTAAATGCTGTTTCAGCAAATTCAAGATGCCATTCATTGAAGAAAACTGCCATGCTTTATGGATCATTTTAAAACACATTCAAATCTTTCTGGTCCATTTATTGAAGGTAACGCTTTAGCTGATAAACTTAATCAGTTGATTGTTTTATGTCACGTCGAGCTTGCTCAGTGATAACATGCTTTACATCATCAAAATAGTTAAAGTTAAAAAAATAATTTGTATTACCAAGAGAAATTGCTCATCAGATTGTTAAACAATGTGATATATGCCCACAATATTTACCTGTACCTCATCTGGGAGTAAATCCTCAAGGTTTGCTTCCTAATCATTTATGGCAAATGGATGTTATTCATGTTATAGAACTTGACAAATTAAGATATGTACATGTGACAATTAATACATATTCCGATTTCTTAGTAGCCTCTGCACAGACTGAAGAAGCCACCAAGCATGTAATAACTCATTGCTTAAACTGTTTTCCATATATGGGAATCCCTAAAATTATAAAGATGGATAATGGGTCCACATATGTTAGTAAAGCATTTCAGCAATTTGTTTCCAATGGAATACTGAACATAAAACAGACATTCCTTATAATCCTCAAGGACAACGAATTGTGGAGTATGCCCATGGCTCCTTGAAAACACAAATTCAAAAGATAATGCCTTAAATCATGCCTTCTTACTCTAAATTTCTTGAATGTGCATACCTGTGAGTAATCTGCCACAGATAGATTTTGGCATAAAGGCACCAGAGAGACCTTCATCAAAGCAAAATGGAAAGACACTAGCACTGGATTATTGACAGGACCTGGCCCTGTTTTAATACGGTAATGAGGGCATGTTGTATTTTTTTCCCACAGGACACAAGAATGAGGCATGATGGTATCCAGAATGATTGGTCTGGTAAGTGCCACAGAAGGATGCTGGCTCTGATTGCATCATAGCTGCTGGTGCCCACGAAAGAGTAGGAGTGAGACTTCTGAACCTGCATTTTTGATTCTCTAAAGTCATGCTGCAGTCTGAGAAAGGAAGTAAGATCAAGGTGATGGCTGGTGATTCCCAGATTCTTGGTGGACCTACTACACAAACTTCCAGACCTTAGTGAGATCAATTTGCTTTGGAGGCAGGCAGCCCAAGAACACTGACTGATTGTTAGGTAGTTTATCCTTACTATATCTTGGGACACAGAACTCATTTTACCAGTTGAATTAAGTTGGCTTTTGAAATAAAAAACCTCAGAACTGAGACCTGAGAACATTCCCTCTCTGCTGGATAGAGACTTTTTAAAGCATTGGAACACTATTATGGATGCAGAGACTGACTGAAGCAAGTCCCTACTTAGAAATGAGGAGGAATGACATGAAACTGTGATGCTACTCAGAGACTGGGGCAGTTTGAACTTACATTTGAAAGTGAAAATCAGCAATACAATTGGACTATAGTAAAGGAAAAAGACTTATAGTTGACCCATCACAGAAATCTTTTTTATCTTTTGACTAGAACAGGCTTAAGGGAATCATAATTTGACAAATTGTGTGCTTATTGTTAATTTCTGTACTAGAATTATACCTGTTAATGTTTGTAACTGTTTTGGTTCACTATGAAAATGTTATTGATTAGAAAAATGTTAGAGCTTATCTGAAAAAAAAATGACAAAATATCGTCAAGTTCCTAAACTTAATATATTTAATAAGACAAATTTGGATTTTGATGCAGTTAAAAACTGTTAAAGACATCCTGTACCAATTTAAAAAGATCATTCTATCTTGGTTATCCTGGGCTCCTATATTAGGAGATGTTCTGGGAGTTGCAGCATGTATATCACAAATCATTATCTGCTTGCATATGATTTTCTAGTTGTTGTTGAACTCTCTTGACAGAAAGCTGGCTCAGAAGTGCACAGTTTTAGAGATGCTCTCTCCTTTAACCCTAAATCTTTTTTCCTCCAGGTAACCAAAGAAAAACAGGACATACATTATAAAATGTATGTACCAATGATGGTTAAGTCTAGAAAGTGGAAGAAGGCTACCTAATTCAGGCACAGTCGTCTGTCCTGTAGTAAAGGACAGGCTTTAATAAATTAATTAAAATGGGAGGAATATGTGGGAGCTCACAGAAGTAGATCCATTCTACCTTGACTAAAGGTCAGGGAGTTCAGACCTAGTCTTGCCCCTTTGAGGTTATTGGCAGGAGATTTGACTTCAGGTGTGAGTACTAACAAAGATATCTTGACCTAAGGTGTGTTTACTTGGTGTATTTTCTATTAAGGTGGTAATCACATTGTTTGTTCCATGTATTATGATAAAAATTCTTTTGCTTTTTTTGGATTGGGGTATTTAAAGATCATAAGAAATAAACATGTGAACATTAAGTATTCATTGGATTGCCCTCCTGGTACTATCCTGTGTCTCTGTATTTCTGTTCCTTTTGCCTTATATTCCTAATCTTCATGCCCTTACCCTGGAATGTAAGAATCTGCTGAGGCTTGACCCCACATTTTATTCTATATATTCTGATTTTAGTTTCCCTTCCAACTCCTCTCAGATACCCCTAACTTCACTCAACAAAATCTACTCTCTTTATTTTCTCCTTTTTTATATAAAACAAGCAAATATCTGAAAATAATACACACATACACACACATATATTTTTATACATAATACTCACACATATGTATATATACATATAAAGGCTTGTTGGGTAGTCATATCACGTGCCTTTATCTCAGCACTCAGATAGCAGAGGCAGGTGAATCTCTGAGTTCAAGATCAGCCTTGTATACAGAGCAATTTCCACGACAGCCAGGGAAGGCTACACAGAAGAAACTTTGTCTCAAAACAACAAAACAAATGAAGAAATAAAATAAGATACAACTAAAACAAACAAAATGAAATAGAACAAAATAAACAAATAGGAGGAAAATTTACAAAGAAATAGCACAAAACACATCTAGATGCAGAGACATAGACATTTGCACACACAGCAGTCCCATAAAACACTTTTGGGAGTTCTACCATCCAGATCCCAAATAAATTATACAGCAAGTCTTACTCTTTCTTACAAAGCCAGCCTTAACTTGGCTTGTTTCTAGCCAGTTTTTCTTAACTTATCCCATCTACCTTTTGCCTCTTGTACTTTTCATTTTCTTACTTCTGTACATCTTACTTTAATACTTACCCTGTGGCTGGCTGGGTGGCTGGGTGACTGGCTACCAGTACCTGCTCTTCTTGTTCTTTTGCTCTTCCTTCTCCAGATTTTTCCTTCTCTTTATTCTTTTTACCTGCCAGCCCTGCCTAATCTTTCTCCTGCCTCACTATTAGATGTTCAACTCTTTATTAGACAATAACATGTTTGAGACAGCTTCACAGAGTTAAAAATAACATAAAAGAATATGACAAATCTTTGTATCATTAATACAAATGTTTCTCACTATAAACAAATGTAACACATCTTAAAATCATATCCTACGACAGAAAAGTGAGAATAAAGAAAAATAACTCATAGACAAAGTATTATAAGATAAGGAAATTTTAAAATTTCATTGTTTTGTGGTGGCCATCTACTGCTGGAGATGGAATCTGTACTTAGTGGTTTGTATCCCTCAGTGAGATGACATTGGAGAAAACTAATTTTTCCATTGTGAGTGGTTAATCAATTGGAGATAGCTTCTGAGTTAATAATGGGAATTCAGAACACTTCAAATCTAAGGCCTGATTCCCCATCTTGTGTAGAACCTTGAAGGCCTTGTGCATGGTACCATAATTTCCAGGACATCATATATGCCTTATCCTCTGTGTTTGAAAAGCCTTGTTTTCTTGATGCTCTCCATAACCACTTGTTCTTAGTATTTTTTCCTCCTTTTCCAAAGGGCTCTCTGAGCAGTGGGGTTTGATAAAGATATCCCTTTTATAACTGAGTATTATAAGGTCTGTCACTATTTGTACATTGTACAGCTGTAAGTCTCATTTTTGTTTCAATATACTGTATGAGGAAGCTTCATTAACAATGACTGAGCAAGACACTGACTGACCTGTGGATATAGTATAATATCATCAGGAGTCATTTTATTGTATGTGCTCCTAATAGAACAATATTTTGATTTCCCTTAGGTCCCTTTTGTGTCTTGTCTCAGGTCCATGGTCACTTGATCAGTGTTATGTATAGATTCCATGTATTGTAGTGAGCCTTAAATTCAACCATTTATTGGTTCATTACTCTGACAAGACTTTTATTATTTTTTATTATTTATTTATTTAATACAGATTTCTAACTCCTCCCTGACACCGGCTCCTATTTTCCTCCCCCTCCCCCGATCAAGCACCCCTCCCTCTCCAGCCCAAAGAGCAATCAGGGTTCCCTGCCCTGTGGGAAGTCCAAGGACCGCCCACCTCCATCCAGGTCTAGTAAGGTGGGCATCCAAACTGCCTAGGCTCCCACAAAGCCAGAACATGCAGTAGGATCAAAAACCCAGTGCCATTGTTCTTGAGTTCTCAGCAGTCCTCATTGTCCGCAATGTTCAGCGAGCCGTTTTTTTCCCATGCTTTTTCAGACCCAGGCCAGCTGGCCTTGATGAGTTCCCCATAGAACATCCCCATTGTCTCAGTGTGTGGGTGCACCCCTCGCGGTCCTGAGTTCCTTGCTCATGCTCTGTCTCCTTCTGCTCCTGATTTGGACCTTGAGATTTCAGTCTGGTGCTCCAATGTGGGTCTCTGTCTCTGTCTCCTTTCATAGCCTGATCAAGGTTAATATTCAGGAGGATGCCTATATGTTTTTCTTTGGGTTCACCTTCTTATTTAGCTTCTCTAGGATCAAGAATTATAGGACATTGAGCTAGAAACCAAATATGAGTAAGTACATCCCATGTTCCTCTTTTTGGGTCTGGCTTACCTCACTCAGGATAGTGTTTTCTATTTCCTACCATTTGTATGCAAAATTCAAGAAGTCATTGTTTTTTACTGCTGAGTAGTATTCTAATATGTATATATTCCATACTTTCTGCATCCATTCTTCCATTGAAGGGCATCTAGGTTGTTTCCAGGTTCTGGCTATTACAAACAATGCTGCTATAGTTGAGCATATACTTTTGTAGTATGATAGGGAATCTCTTGGGTATATTCCCAAGAGTGGTATTGCTGGGTCCAGGGGTAGGTTTATCCCGAATTTCCTGAGAAACTGCCACACTGATTTCCAAAGTGGTTGCACAAGTTTGCATTCCCACCAGCAATGGATGAGTGTACCCCTTTCTCCACAACCTCTCCAGCAAAGGCTATCATTGGTGTTTTTTTTTTTTTTATTTTAGCCAGTCTGACATATGTAAGACCAATTCCTACATATAACCCCAGCATCACAGACATTAAGAGCATCATTGAATAAATGTGACCTCCTGAGACTGAGAAGCTTCTGTAAAGCAAAGACCACTGTCATTAAGACAAAAAGGCAACCCACTGACTGGGAGAAGATCTTCACCAACCCCGCAACTGACAAAGGTCTGATCTCCAAAATATATAAAGAACTCAAGAAACTAGACCATAAAAGGATGATCAACCCTATTATAAAATGGGGCACTGAGCTGAACAGAGAATTCTCAACAGAAGAAGTTCAAATCGCCAAAAGACACTTAAGATCATGCTCAACTTCCTTAGCGATCAGGGAAATGCAAATCAAGACAACTCTGACAAGATTTGTAATACCATTTTACTAGCATATCTGAAAGCAGGTCACCATTGTCGATCAAAGGGTTTGTAGCTGGGTTGGTGTTTATCTTTCTCCTTTGGTAATGAATAGAGTATCTTCCAGTACCATGAACAATACTCAAAAGTTGTTAAGGCTCAAGTAGGCACAAGCTCAATTCCTCTATGTTCAGTGAATTGTGTAGGTGTTGTCACCAGCAATAGTGTGTAACTATTAGTTTGCAGAAAGCAACCATTAGCTTTGACAATAGCCTGAATTGTTTGGTGGTACTCCAGGGATCCCTTTAATCAGCAACTCTTATAGATAAAACCCTTTTATGAAATGGAATGTTTCATTTGGTGTCAAGAGATATCTAGCTGGGGCTCTGTCTCCCCTGGAATTTTGTGATTCTCTTTAAATTTTTTCATATATGTTCATGTTTTAAGAAACTTCAATTGTATTATTTCCACACAGTCCCTAAATTATCCTTAGTTTTAGCTGATTCTCTCTGTAGTTTCTTCATCCCCACCATCTTCCCTTCATAGGGAAATAAATCTATTCACCACCCCTGATCCCTTGCTCTATACATGATCTCTGTGGTTATATGGATTGTAGCCTGCTTATCAAAGACTTCACAGGTAACATTCACATCTAAGCTATCCACACTATATCTGTCTTTGTGGGTCTGTGTTAATTCACTCAGTATGTTTTTTTTCTAACTCTATTCATTACCTGAAAATCAGAACTGAAAGAAATAAAATAAAAGCAAAAAAACTTCAAAGAGTTGATGAAACAAGAGTTGGCTCTTTGACAAACTCAGTAAGTTTGACAAACCCTTAACAAAATTTACTAACTGACAAAGGAAGAAGATCTAAATTAATTAAATTGTTTTGATTTTGATATGTGATATGTGTTCAGGAATTTATAGAATTTTAGATTTTCTAATTTGTTAGCAATTAATTTTCTAAGAATTTTATAGTTATCCTTTGGACTTTTATGGTATAAATTATAATGCCTCACTGTTTATTTTCAATTTTATTTTTTTGGATCTTATTTTCTTCTCCCTATTTTCCCTCTCATTTTTGATAGCTTATTAAAGCAAAAGGTTTATCATTCTTTTGGTTATAAATCAGAAATAATCTCCATTTAGATCCACATGTTGTGGTTATGTGAATAAAAAGTCTAAAATGCTATTATATATTGAAATTTCTAAAGCAAAAAGAACCTCTTCAATGATCCCATGTGCTATTTTACTGTGGTCTTATTTTATATTTTCTCCATATGGTTGACTCAGGCTTATATATTCTTCAGTGTAAGGATATGCTATTACAAACTGTTGGGTGATGCTATTGATCTCATGTGTCAAATAGTTCAACCTCTTCTACACATTGAAAATCATTCAATAAGTGACTGGTACTTTAAGCTCTAGAACAATACTGATTATTCATTACCAATAGAACTTTGAATTAATGAAACCCTCAGACTTCATCTGATGTTGTGTTTTTCTTTCTCTTTTTTGTTTTCTTTCTTCCTTCCTTTATTCCTTCTTCCTTTCCTCCCTCCCACCCTTCCTTTCTTTTCTTCTTTCTCTCTTTCTGTCTCTCTTTCTTTCTTTTTTCTTCTTTTTCTCCTTCTTTTTGAAAAGTTAAAAACAATCTCAAATTTTTTTATCCCTGTTATTACTGCCACAAATCACTTGAGAATATAAACATTTCTATTGTAATCAAAATTACAACAGATGAAAGGTTCCGGGAAAGTACATATAATTGACACTACATTGCTTTTTATCAATAGCAGCAGTTTTAGTAAATGGTGGCTATCATGGTCCTGGACAAGAAATCTTTTCTGATTAATCTGCAGTAATTTTTTGACTGAGGACCATCATTACTTCTGTGGAAAAATTTTAGTAGTTATAATGTATTTGGGATGATTAGTAGTCCCATTTTTCTTGAGGTGAAAACTTTATGTTACTATATTAACCATTTGAACCACCAGAAACCATAGCCACTACCATAGTGATTAACTAAATTTCTTTTATTAGAACTCCCTCTGTTCATCGGTGCATAGTATTATTGCTGCTCTCTATTATAACTTCCAAAAATCATTGTGGTTCCCATTGCCACCATATTTACCTGCAGAAAACATTTCTTTATTACAACCATTTAGCCCTCCTCCCATATCACTATAACTAGCATTTTGATTTCTGTATCATTGTTTACCACCACTATATTCTGTTTTAGTACTATAATCAGGTCTACCATTATAGTTGCCATTACTACCTTTGAATTCATTATACCAACCATCATAGCCTGCTTAACTACCTCTTCTGCCATCATATTCACCATTATCAATATTCTTCTTTCAGAGTTTCTACCATGGCAAAAATTGCTCCACTACCATCAATGTTTTATCCATAAACCATAAAGTTCCACTTCCCTATTTACTTCCATTACCACTTTGTAATCCAGCAGACTACATATCTTGTTTACAAAGCGCCGTTTTTACTTCATGTTAATGGCCACTAATAGTGTGAGGTTTCGGGATGCTGCTTTAAAAAAATTATTTTCATTATTTTAATTATGCACATGTGAGTGCATGCTTGTGGATGCTAGTGCATGAGGAAGCCAGAGGGATCAGATATTTGTGGAGGTGGTGTTAAAGGTCCTCACTCTCCACTTGATGTGGGTGTTAGGAACTGAACTAGAAGAGCAGAAAATGCTCTTCACCACAAAGCCATCTTACAAGCCTTAAAAAAATCAAATTTGTTGATGGTATCATTAAGCATCAGAAGTTACAAAAGCAAATACTTTTCCATTATGCCTGTTTTCCATAAATTTTATGGTTTCAATCTTTTTTATTTTTATTTATTTTTTAATTTTTTTTATTAAAAATTTCTGCCTCCTCCCCGCCTCCCATTTCCCTCCCCCTCCCCCCACTCTCCTCCCCCCCTCTCTCCAGACCAAAGAGCAGTCAGGGTTCCCTGGCCTGTGGGAAGTCCAAGGACCTCCCCCCTCCATCCAGGTCTAGGAAGGTGAGCATCCAAACAGACTAGGCTCCCACAAAGCCAGTACATGCAGTAGGATCAAAACCCAGTGCCATTATCCTTGGCTTCTCAGTCAGCCCTCATTGTCCGCCATGTTCAGAGAGTCCGGTTTGATGCCATGCTTTTTCAGTCCCAGTCCAGCTGGCCTTGGTGAGCTCCCATTAGATCAGCCCCACCGTCTCAGTGGGTGGGTGCATCCCTCGCAAGGAAGTCAATCTTTTCCTGTAATTCAAAATAATATTTAACAATAGTAAAAGTGTGAATTATGACCACAAAAATGAAAGAAGGAGTTTGTCTAATCATATGGTTATTCTATGGCAGATCTACCAATTTTAATATGATTTTCTGTTTGTCTAGTAATACCATGTTTGTGTCCTTTTGGTACATCCAAATGAAATATAGTATGGTGTATGATATGGAAAATAGGATATGGAAAATATGGAATCTGAGATCCTCTGAGAACTGAGAAGAAAGAAATGGGAAGAAGTAGCTATGGAAATTATAGAGCTTAGTATGTTACTCAAAAACAGAAATGCCCAGAGATTCAAGAAATCAACTAAAGACCTGACTCACAACACCTGAAATGCAACATGTGTATTTTCTTACATTTCATCCCCAAAAGCACATATGTAAAGTTTTCTGAAAGCTTGAGTATATAGTCATAGTATTTAAGGGAGATAATTCTAATGTAGCTATGTAACTTGCTTCTTTCTGGTATATAAGTATCATCAAGGGCAACATTATATGATGCATTAATTTCTCATCTTGTTTGTAGGTTGAGTCTGTTCCAGGAACACATGTGCCATAGACAGTGTTGAAAAAGACATGGTTATACCCAAAGAAGTCCTAATCTAGTAGCTTAAATAAATGAGAAACCAAAAAGATACATATTTTATGGAAGAGATATATTAGAGATGGGAGTAGAAAATGATGTACCTGTCACTCTTGCAAAGGTATTGCTCAGATATTACCCTAAGTCTTGAACATTTCCAAAATTGAGGAAGTTACCACCTATCTAGAAAAGAAAATCTATGTTAGCTAATTGCCTCATGCTTGTGACAAGAAAAGATAATTTTTCCCACAGGCATAGTCATAGCAGAGTCAGGAATGTAGACATGTACAAAGAATTGTTTTCTAGGTGATTCCAGACCCTGTCAAGTTGACAATCAATACAAGCTTTCACATCCTCTATAATATTTTCCTGAAGTATCTAAGACATGAAGGCAGAAAGTCATGGCATGTATTGACAGAATAAAACTCAAAGAAAGAAAGACGGAGGAGCAGTTTATTAAAATCTCAGAAAGTTCCATGACAAAAGAAATATAACAGGAAACATACATTCAAGAAATTTGTATGCAGATTTATGTTAAAAGAATGAAGGAGAAAGTCTTTCACAACACCTTTACCTTCTAAGGGAATTGCCTAAGTTTTCTTCCAACAGTTTGACCATTTCAGATTCTGCATTGAGGTCTTTGATCCAGTGGAAGTCAGGGGGTAATATATATGGGAAGGGTGAAGAAAGGGATAAATGACAATAAGGATGTTTGAAAAATATAGTAGGAAATTATTATTTTATATTTATTTAAAATACATATATAATATATGTAAGTGTATATTTATATACACACAGAGATTTTCTGTGCGTGCATGTGCGTGTGTGTATGTGTGTGCATAAACATCTGTGTTAAAAGAAAATGTTATACCACTTGGGGTAATGTTTTTCTAATAGTCATAAACTATTTAATAAAAACCTAAGTAGCAGACATGGGAAACATCCCTTTGAGTTATTGGTAAGGGAAGATAAAGAGCCACACAAAGTAATACAAGTTATTGCCATTGTCCTTGGTTGCCTCCCATAACTTGAAGGTAAGACAGTATTACTGAAGAGATCACAGGATTTTGACACAGAAATTATGAAAAATGTGCTGGAACTAAACTATATGCCTCCTCCCTAATATCTAGCTGTACAAGCTCTCAAGGGAGGAAACTAATAGCCCTATGCATCTGTAAATTCTATGAACTACATCAACAACCAGCATTGGAAGTTATCCCCAAGTGTGCAATAGTGTCACTTGAATTTTGAGATGATCAACAACCCTCCATTTAAATGTAAGGCCCACTCATGAGACAATTTAAAAGTTACTGGCATTTCTTTTATGGTTTTGCTCTCATATCATTTATAAATTTAACAAATGTTCCACAACTACATTCAATTTTAATGTTAAAATATCAAACAGAAAGTATCTTAGCAATACTCTTAAATTGAAATATTAGCAATGAGTTCTTATTTTGATAGCCCAAGTATACTCTGAAATTTCACCAAACAATGTACTCATTTGGTTTATATTTTAACATCTTAGCCATTGACAATCTTACAGGATATTTTTCAGCTGTTTATCTAAAACTAAGATGAAATCTCTCTGATTTACTAGCCTAAAAATTCTGCCATAAAATATAATTGAAACATTGTCAAATGAATTAAACTTACGAGCCCAAGATAATTTTTAATGACTTTGTCTTTCTTCACTTGGTCTTTACAAACTGATTCATATTATTTTCTAATTTTTTTATTTACATTAAATTTCAGTGTTGTGTTTTTGGAATCTGATCTTTACCAGTGTATTTTTTTAAGAATACCAGTTCACTTGCCAGTCACTAGCCTTCAAAGACTCATAAGAATGTTCTTGGACTAGGCTACACCAAAAGACAGTTGCCAGATTTTTGTTCCCAGCCTTTTGATACCATAAAACATCTGGTCTGAAACAGAATTCTCTGTAGGCATGCAGTTTTGTCATTTTAACTCTTTCTAAGATTACAAGGTAATTAACGAAAAGTGCCTTCAAGAAGCAATCAATTTAGTGAGACCATGGTTTTGGTATATTATATAAAAGGTTCTTAAATTCCAAGAAGTGTCTTAAATTATAAGAAAAAATAGAAACTGAGTATAATTTGATTATTTGAGCCTTCTTACATTCAAGAAAAGATTAATAGCTACTGATAATATAGATATTTTTTTCAGGTCTGGGTTCACATTTTAAGGAATCCAGACACAAAATTGAAAGGGTACATGAATAAGAAATAATATTGAGTACCTCAAGAAATTCCTTGTTATTTTTATAATTATATCCTAAGACCTTAGAAAATATAGCATCAATTGGTATAACATTATATAAGAATCGTACTATATCACAAAAATACCACTGATATCCAAAACAATCATAAGTATAATGCTGGAGGTATTATAATGCACAAGGTCAAATTATATTACAGAACCAGAGTGTTAAAGACGACCTCTAACTGGCATAGAAATAGACAGGTAGACCAGTGGAATAGAATAGAGGACCAGGACATAAAATGACAAGTTTATACCCACTTAACATTTGATACAGTTTTTGAAAACATACTTTGAGGAAAAGATATTTTGTTAAACAATTGGTGCTGGCAAACTCAATTTCTGCCTGCACAAACATGAAACTAGGTTTAAAATCTTTGACTTTGTATACAAATCAATTTAAAAGTGATCAAAGTCCATATTTTAAACCAGGAACACTGAAATTTCTAGATGAAAATATAGAAAATACCCTTCAAGATTTAGGGGAGGCAAGCACATTTTTTGACTGGTTTATTTATTTATTTATTTGGTTATGTATTTTATTTTTTTTAAATTTTTTTGTTTTATATTTTTTATTTATTTTTTAAGGATTTCTGCCTTCTCCCCGCCAACGGCTCCCATTTCCCTCCCCTTCCCCCGATCAAGTCCCTCTCCCTCGTCAGCGTCAGCGATAACCCTAAGAGCAATCAGGGTTCCCTGTCCTGTGGGAGGACGGACTTTTTTTTTTTTAATTTATTTATTTATTAAAGATTTCTGTCTCTTCCTCGCCACTGCCTCCCATTTCCCTCCCCCTCCTCCAATCAAGTCCCCCTCCCTCGTCAGCCCAAAGAGCTATCAGGGTTTCCTGCCCTGTGGGGAGTCCAAGGAACCCCCACCTCCATCCAGGTCTAGTAAGGTGAGCATCCAAACTGCCTAGGCTCCCACAAAGCCAGTACGTGCAGTAGGATCAAACCCAGTGCCATTGTTCTTGACTTCTCAGTAGTCCTCATTGTCCTCTATGTTCAGCGAATCTGGTTTTATCGCAGGCTTTTTCAGACCCAGGCCAGCTGGCCATGGTGAGTTCCCGATAGAACATCCCCATTGTCTCAGCTTGTGGGTGCACCCCCGCAGACCTGAGTTCCTTGCTCGTGCTCTCTGTCCTGCTCCTGATTTGGATCTTGAGATTTCAGTCTGGTGCTCCAATGTGGGTCTCTGTCTCCTTTCATCGCCTGATGAAGGTTAATATTCAGGAGGATGCCTATATGTTTTTCTTTGGGTTCTCCTTACTTAGCTTCTCTAGGATCACTAATTATAGGCTCAATGTTCTTTGTTTATGGCTAGAAACCAAATATGAGTGAGTACATCCCATGTTCATCTTTTTGGGTCTGACTTACCTCACTCAGGATAGTGTTTCCTATTTCCAACCATTTGCATGCAAAATTCAAGAAGTCCTTGTTTTTTACTGCTGAGTAGTACTCTAATATTTATGTATTCCATACTTTCTTCATCCATTCTTCCATTGAAGGGCATCTAGATTGTTTCCAGGTTCTGGCTATTACAAACAATGCTGCTATGAACATAGTTGAGCATATACTTTTGTTGCATGATAAGGCCTCCTTGGATATATTCCCAAGAGTTGTATTGCTGGGTCCTTTTGGTAAGTTGATCCTGAATTTCCTGAGAACACGAAACACAGATTTCTAAAGTGGTTGCACAAGTTTGCATTCCCACCAGCAATGGATGAGTGTACCCCTTTCTCCACAACCTCTCCAGCAAAGGCTATCATTGGTGTTTTTGATTTTAGCCATTCTGACAGGTGTAAGATGATATCTTAAAGTTGTCTTGATTTGCATTTCCCTGATCGCTAAGGAAGTTGAACATGACCTTAAGTGACTTTTGGCCATGTGAACTTCTTCTGTTAAGAATTCCCTGTTCAGCTCAGTGCCCCATTTTATAATTGGGTTGTTTAGCCTTTTACGGTCTAGTTTATTGAGTTCTTTATATATTTTGGAGATCAGACCTTTGTCAGTTGTGGGGTTGGTGAAGATCTTCTCCCAGTCAGTGGGTTGCCTTTGTGTCTTAGCGACAGTGTCCTTTGCTTTACAGAAGCTTCTCAGTCTCAGGAGGTCCCATTTATTCAATGAGGCCCTTAATGTCTGTGCTGCTGGGGTTATACGTCGGAAGTGGTCTCCTGTGCCCATCTGTTGTAGAGTACTTTGCACTTTCTCTTCTATCAGGTTCAGTGTGTTCAGACTGATATTGAGGTCTTTAAGCCACTTGGACTTGAGTTTTGTGCATGGTGATAGATATGGATCAACTTTCATTCTTTTACAGGTTGACATCCAGTTTTGCTAGCTCAATTTGTTGAAGATGCTCTCTTTTTTCCATTGTATACTTTTAGCTCTTTATCGAAAATCAGGTGTTCATAGGTTTGTGGGTTAATGTCAGGGTCTTCTATTCGATTCCATTGGTCGACTTCTCTGTTTTTGTGCCAATACCAAACTGTTTTCAATACTGTAGCTCTGTAGCAGAGTTTGAAGTCAGGGATGGTAATGCCTCCAGACGATCCTTTATTGTATAAGATTGTTTTGGCTATCCTGGGTTTTTTGCTTTTCCTTATAAAGTTGATTATTGTCCTCTCTAGCTCTGTGAAGAATTTTGATGGGATTTTGATGGGGATTGCATTGAATCTATAGATTGCTTTTGGTAGAATTGCCATTTTTACTGTGCTGATTCTCCCAATCCAAGAGCAAGGGAGATCCTTCCATTTTCTGGTGTCCTCTTCAATTTCTTTCTTCAAAGACTTAAAGTTCTTGTTAAATAGATCTTTCACTTCCTTGGTCAGAGTTACACCAAGATATTTTATGCTATTTGTGGCTATCATTGAAGGTGATGCTTCTCTGATTTCCCTCTCTGTTTCCTTATCCTTAGTGTATACAAAGGCAACTGATTTTTTGGAGTTGATCTTGTATCCTGCCACATTACTAAAGGTGTTTATCAGCTGTAGGAGTTCTTTGGTAGAGTTTTTGGGGTCACTTATGTATAGTATCATATCATCTGCAAATAACGAGAGCTTAACTTCTTCTTTTCCGATACGAATCCTCTTGATCCCCTTATGTTGTCTTATTGCTATTGCTAGAACTTCAAGCACTATATTGAAGAGGTATGGAGAAAGTGGACAGCCTTGTCGTGTTCCTGATTTTAGTGGGATGATTTTGAGTCTTTCTCCGTTTAATTTAATGTTAGCTGTCGGCTTGCTGTAAATAGCTTTTATTGTAGGTATGACTCTTGTATCTCTAATCCCTCCAAGACCTTTATCATAAAGGGGTGTTGAATTTTATCGAATGTTTTTTCAGCATCTAATGAAATGATCATATGTTTTTTTTTTCTTTCAGTTTATTTATATGGTGGATTTCATTGATAGATTTGAGTATGCTGAACCAGCCCTGCATCTCTGGGATGAAGCCTACTTGATCATAATGGATAATTTTTCTAATGTGTTCTTGGATTCAGTTTGCCAGTATTTTATTGAGAAGTTTTGCATCGATATTTATGAGTGAGATAGGTCTGTAATTCTTTTTTTCTTGATTGGGTCTTTGTGTGGTTTTGGTATCAGGGTGAATGTAGCTTCATAAAAGGAATTTGACAATGACTCTTCTGTTTCTATGTTGTGAAATACATTAAGGAGTATAGGTATTAGGTCTTCTTGGAAGTTTTGGTAGAATTCTGCATCGAAACCATCTGGTTCTGGGCTTTTTTTGGAAGGGAGATTTTTGATAACATTTTCTAGTTCTTCACGGCTAACAGGTCTATTTAGATAGTTCACACTGGTCTTGGTTTAGCTTTGGTATATGGTACTTATCTAAAAAAATGTCCATTTCTTTTACATTTTCCAGTTTTGTGGCATACAGGCTTTTGTAGTAAGATCTAATGAGTCTTTGAATTTCCTCTGTGTCTGTGGTTATGTCCCCCTTTTCATTTCTGATCTTATTTATTTGCATGTTCTCTCTCTGTCTTTAAATTAGCTTGGATAGGGGTTTGTCGATCTTGTTGATTTTCTCCAAGAACCAACTTTTTGTTTCATTGATTCTTTGGACTGTTTTTTGTGTTTCTGTTTTGTTGATTTCTGCCCTCAATTTGATAATTTCCAGTCTTCTACTCCTCCTGGGTGCGTCTGGGCAAGCACATTTTGAATAAAGTGTGAATAGCATAGGAACTCACACTAACTAACAAAGAATTGGATTACATGAAAACATGAGACTCTGTAAATCAAAAAATAACCATCAGAATAAACGGATAACCCACAGAATTAGAGAAAATCCATACCTTCTAGACTTCAGACAACGGGGAGAGATCCAAAATTTACAAATAAATAATAAATTAAATTATAGGGAAACAAATTTCCAATCAACACAAGGGCAAAAGAGCTGAAGATACCATTAAAAAATTAAACACAAATTGCCAATAACTATTTTAAAGCATGTTCAATATCTCTATGCATCAGGGAAATTCAAATTAAAACTACACTGAGAATATACCTTATTCCAGTCAGAATTGCTGTTATCAACAAACTTGATGATACATATTAGAATGGATATGGAGATAGAGGAAACTTTAGTCACTATATATGAGGGTGCAAACTAATACAGCTAGTTTGGAAATCAGTTCAGAGATTTAACAAAAAAAAATTAAACTAAAACTAGCATATAACTTAGCTATTTCACTCTTGAACTTTTACCCAAACAATTCCATAACCTACCATAGAGATATTAACACTCCATGGTTATTGTAGATAGAATTTAGGCTGAGTCAGGAAGATCAGCATGATTTTAGGGTGGTCTGTGCGACATAGTTAGTGCCATGACAGTCATAACTGCATAACAAGAATATGTCTTAATAACATCAAAGAATAACTTTAAAAAAGAAATTAAAGAAAGATTTATTAGAATTTAAGGTCAAACATGAATTTTTACTTCTATGTAAACTGTTTCAGACATTTTATTAGTTAGTCTTAACATTGTTGTGCCAAAATCAACTTAAGAAAGAAACAATTTCCTTACATTCATCATTCGATAATGCAGTTCATAATGCAGGGAAGACACTGTTAGAGGGGCTCTACATGGTTAATTTGTAGCATGAGAATGTTAACCAGATTCCACTCACAAACAGAAAGCAGAGTAAGTGATGTTGATACTTCACACAATTGTCTTAAACTTCAGCTGATGGAATGTTGTCACCCACATTCAGGGTAGGTTTTCTTTTCTCCTTTAAGCCTTCTCACAATGCTACCCACAACAGATACATATAAATGTCTCTGGTAGGTGATTCTAAACCCCATAAAGTTGACAATCAAAATTGACTATCACAAGTCCTTCCATCCTTAGAAGGCTTCACTCTCCTTAATGGATTGTTACAACTTCTACTACCAATTAGCCAAAGCAAAAAAATTCAGGAAACTTGAAGCAGGTCAAAAAAAAATATAATCCTAAAATGCAGACTGCTTAAGTAAACTAGTCCCAAGCTGAAGATTCATAAAGCACTTTGTAAAGATGAAATTCCTAGATATATGGCATGAGAAAATAGCTCTCTTCCCTGGCTTTTCTTAAACAGGCAGAAACTTGTATTTCAATAATGAAGACATGGAATGATCAATTTTTAAAATCAACAGTGAGGAAAAGGAAAACTACACACAAATTGAGCACCTATCTAGGTTCTGTGATACACTTTGTAAGAAAAGAGAACTTGAGGCTAATTATGCCTTCAAAGATCCTAGCTAACTTATGAGCCAGAAGATATTGCACATTTATCATGTATCAGACATTATTGTCGGTGCCTAGGAATAAACCTATGAGCAAAAATATAATTCTGCACATGGATATTAATTTTATTATTTTGTAGTGAAGAATTAAATTTTATATAAAATGTAGTGAAGAAAGTAAGATCCTCAGCTTTAGGAATATCAGGAAAGTAATTACAAACCTTGAAGTGTTTATTGAGTTTATTTAATCATTTTTATTGAGCTATACATTTTTCTTCATTCCCTTTTCCCCTTTAACCCTCTCCAGTGACCCGCATGCTCACAATTTACTCAAGAGTTATTGCCTTTCTCTCCTTCCTATGTAGATCTCTGTATGTCTCTCTTAGGCTCACATTTGTTGTCTGGGATCTCTGGTGTTGTGGACTATAGGCTGGTTCTTCTTCATTTTATGTCTAAAAGCAACTTATGAATGAGTATATACTATATTTATCTTTCTGAGTCTGGGTACCTCACTCAGGATATTTTTGTTCTAGTTACTTCCATTTGCATGTAAATTTCAAGATGTCATTGGTTTTTACCTTTGAGTAGTACTCTGTTTTGTATGCCACAGTTTCTTTATTCATTCTTCAGTTGAGGGGCATCTAGGTTTTTTCCCGGTTATGCCTATTACGAATAATGCTGCTATGAACATAATTGAGTACATGTCCTTGTGGTATGATTGAGCATCCTTTGGGTATATACCCAAAAGTGGTATTACTGGATCTTGAGGTAGATTGTTCCCTCATTTTCTGAGAAATTGCCTTACTGATATCTAAACTGGCTGTACAAGTTTGCACTCTGACCAGCAGTGGAGGAGTTTCCCCCTTACCCCACATCCTCTCTAGCATAAACTGTCATCAGTGTTTTTGATCTTAGCCATTCTGACAGTTGTAAGGTGGAATCTCAGAGTTATTTTGATTTGCATTTCTCTGATGTCTAAGGATGTTGAACATTCTCCTAAGTGTCTTTCAGCCCTTTGAGATTCCTCTGTTCTGCGTTCTCTCTTTAGGCCTGTAACCCATTTTTTATTGGATTATTTGTTCTTTTGATGTCAAGTCTCTTGTATTATTTGGAGATCAGTCTTCTGTCCTATATGGGGTTGGTGAAGATCTTTTCTCGTTCTGTTGGCTGCCATTTTATCTTTATCATCGTGTCTTTTGCTTTACAGAAGCTTCTCAGTTTCAGGGGTCCCATTTACTTATTGTTGCTCTCAATGTCTGTGCTATGGGGGTTATATTTATGAAGGGGTCCCCTGCGCCAATGCATTAAAATGTACTTCCCGCTTTCTTTTCAATGAGGTTCAGTGTAGCTGACTTTATATTGAAGCCTTTTATCCCTTTGGACTTGAGTTTTGTGCATGGGGATAGATATGGATCTATTTTAATTTTTCTACATGTTGATATTTAGTTATGTCAGTACCATTTGTTAAATATGCTTCCTTCTTATTTTATATTTTTAACTTCTTTGTCAAAAATCAAGTATTTGTAGGTGTGTGAATTGATATCTGCATCTTCAATTCAGTTTCATTGGCCTTCCTGTCTATTTTTATGCCAATACTATGCTGTTTTCAGTACTGTAGCTCTATAGTAGAGTATGAAGTCAGGGACTGTGAAGCCCCTAGAAGTTCCTCTACTGTAAAGGATGATTTTGGCTATTATTGGTTTTTTGATTTTCCATATTTAATTGAAAATTTTTCTTTGAAAGTCTATGAAGAATTTTGTTGATATTTTGATTTGCATTATATTGAATCTGTAGACTGCTTTTTGGTAAGATTGCCATTTTTACTATGTTAATTTTACATACCCAAGAGCTTTGGGATATCTTCCTATTTTTCTGGTGTCTTCTTCAAACATTTACATTTCTTGTCATATGGGTCTTTTACTTGTTTTGTTAGAGTTACCACAAGATATTTTATGTTATTTGTGTCTATTGTGAAGGGTGATGTTTCACTGATTTCTTTCCCAGTCCATTTATCATCTGTATGAGGAGGGCTACTAATTTTTTTAAGTTAATCTTATATCCTGCTCCATAACTAAAGGTGTTTATGAGTTTTAGGAGTTCCCTGGTAGAGATTTTAGGGTCACTTATATATACTATTATATCATCAAATCAGTGAATGATTGGAGTTTTATTTCTTTTCTGATTTGTACCCCCTTAATCTCCTTTTGTTGTCTCTAGTTAAAGCTTCATGTACTATACTGAATAGATATGGAGAGAGTGGACAGCCTTGTCTTGTTCTTGATTTCAGTGGGATCGCTTTAGATTTCTTTCCATTTATATATTTATGTATGTTCTTGTATCCCTGATTGCTCCAAGAACTTTATCATAAAAGGGTGTTTTATTTTGTAAAAGAATTTTTGAACATCTAAGGAGATGATCATGTGCATTTTTATTTTCAGTTTGTTTATATATGTTTGATATGGGATTCCCCTCTGCATGCTGTGAATACCACTGGTTAATAAGGAATCTGTTTCAGCTAGTTGCTTAGCAAAGTAGAGGCAGGCAGGCAAACCTAAATTGAATGCTTGGAGAAAGAAGGTGGAGTCAGAAGAAATCATATAGCCCTGCCAGAGACAGATGCTGGATAGAACTTTATCCAATAAGCCACAGCCACATGGTGATACACAGATTAATAGAAATTGGTTAAATTAAGATGAAAGAGCTAGCAAATAAAAAGCTAGAGCTAACAGTCCTATTTAATTGATATAGTTTCTGTGTGGTTATTTTCGGGCTGAGCAGCTTGGAACAAAGAAGCACCTCATATTACATATATTCACAGATATTCATAAGATGAACCATCCCTCATCTCTTGGATGAAGTCTTCTTGGTCTTGTTGAATGATTTTTGATTTATATGTTTTCTTGGATTCAGTTTGCCAGTATTTTATTGAATATTTTTGCATCAATATTAATAAGTGAGATTGGTCTGTAATTCTGGGCTTTTGTTTGTTTGTTTGTTTTATCTTTGTGTTGTATGGGTATCAGGCTACCTGTGGCCTTGTAAAAAGAATTTGGCAATGTGTCTTCTATTTCTATTATGTAGAAAGATTTGAGGAGTATTTGTATTAGCTCTTTGAAATTCTGATAAAATGTTGAGCTGAAACCATCTGGTCCTGGCCTTTTTTGGTAGGGGAAACTTTTAATGACTGCTTCTATTTTCTTAGGGGAAATAGTGCTAT
This sequence comes from Microtus oregoni, assembly GCF_018167655.1. Taxonomy (NCBI): domain Eukaryota; kingdom Metazoa; phylum Chordata; class Mammalia; order Rodentia; family Cricetidae; genus Microtus; species Microtus oregoni. Next base: position 44,231 of record NW_024544979.1, read on the forward strand.
TTAAATTGTTTATCTCATATTTGACCTAATTTTGATTTTTTAATTTTGTAGAGTATGAATCTCTGAATTTCCTCAGTGTCTGTTGTTATGTTCACCTTGCCATTTCTGATTTTGTTAATTTATATATTTTCTCTATGCCTTTTGGTTAGTTTGGATAAGGATTTGTAAGTTTTGTTGATTTTCCTCAGAGAACCAACTTGTTTTATAGATTCTCTATATTATTCTTTTTGTTTCTATTTTATTGATTTCAACCCTGAAGTAGATTATTTCCTGCTGTCTACTCCTCCTGATGAATTTACTCCTGTTGTTCTAGACATTTCAGGTGTGTTGTTAAGATTCTAAGTATGAGATTTCTCCAAATTATTTATGTGGGCACTTAGTATTATGTACTTTCCTCTTGGCAGTGCTTTAACAGTGTTCATGTCTGGGTATGTTGTGTATTAATTTTCATTGAAATCTAGGAAGTCTTTAATTTTTTATTTATTTCTTCCTTCATCTAGTAATAATTCAATTGAGCCTTATTCTGTTTCTGTAAGTTTGTAGACTTTCTGTAGTTTGTATTGTTGTTTGAATTCTAACTTTCATCCATGGCTATCCAATAATATAAAGGGGTTTATTCCAACTTTTTGTATCTGATGCTTTGTGACTGAGTATGTGGTGAATTTTAAAGAAGTTTCAAAGAAGTGATGAAAAGAAGATACCTTCCTTTGTGTTTGGGTTAAAAGTTATATAGATATCTTTTAAGTACACTTGAGTCATAACATCTGTTACTTCCCTTATTTCTCTCTTAATTGTCTGTCTGGCAAACCTGCTCATTGGTAAAAATGTGGTGTTGAAGTCTCCTACACTTAGTGTATGGAGTTTGATGTGTGATTTAAGTTTTACTAATGTTTCTTTTACAAATATGGTTACCCTTGTATTTGGGGCATAAGTGTTCAATATTGAGACTTCATGTTATGTACTTTTCCTGTGGTGATTGTGAAATGTCCTTTATCTCTTTTGATTACGTTTAGTTGGAAGTATATTTTGATAGATATTAGGATAGCTATTCCAGCTTGTTTCTTAGGTCCATTTGTTTGAAAACTTTTTCCCAACCCGTTACTCTGAGGCAATGTCTGTCTTTGAGTTTGCGGTGTATTTCCTGTATACAGCAGAAGGATGGATACTGTTTTTGTGTCCATTCTTTAGCCCATATCTTGTTTTAGGCAAATTGAATACATTTATATTAAGAGATATTAATAACAAGTGTTTGTTTGTTCATGTTAATTTTTGGTTTTGGTTTTGTGTTTCCCTTCTTTGGAATTTTCTGGTGTGGGATTATCTATGAAATGTGTTTTCTTGAGTGCTAGTAACTTCCTTGGGTTGGAGTTTTCCTTCTAGTGCTTCCTGTAGGGCTAGTTGTGCGAACAGGTATTGTTTAATTATTGTTTTGTCATAGAATATCTTGTTTTCTCCACCAATGATGATTGAAAGTTCTGCTAGGCATAGTAATTTAGACTAGCATCCTTGGTTACTTAGTGTCTGCACAAGACCTTATGACTTGCAACATCTCCACTGAGTAGTCATGTATAATTCTGATAGATCTGCCTTTATATGTTACTTGTCCTTTTTCTATGCAGCACTTAGTATTCTTTCTTTATTGTGTATGTTTACTGCTTGGAATATTATGTGATGAAGAGACTTTTTTTTTTTTTGGTCAAATCTAAATTGTGTTTATAAACTTCTTTTATCTTCATAGGCATATCCTACTGTAGGTTGAGAAAATTTTCTTCTATGATTTTGTTGAATATACTTTCTGTGTATTTGAGTTCAACAATTTCTTTTATCCCTCTTATTTTTAGGTTTGGTATTTTAATGGTATCCCAGATTTTCTGGATGTTTTGAATTAAAAATTTGTTGGATTTGAAATTTTTTTTGACCAATGAAACTATTTTATCTATTGTATCTGCAATGCTGGAGATTCTCTTCCATCTCTTATATGCTGTTGGGTATGTTTGCATCTATAGTTTCCGCTTGTTTACCCAGATTTTTTATTTCCAGGATTCCATCCATGTGTGTTTCCTTTATTGCCTCTATTTAAATTTTCAAGTCTTGAATTGTTCCCTTCACCTGTTTGATTTTCTTTTATTTCTTTAATAGATTTCTTCCAATTTTTATTTGTCCTTTTCTCAATTTCTTTAAGAGAATCTCTTATCTCCTTTTAAGGGCCTCTATTATCTTCATAAAGCTATTTTAAGGTCATTTTCTTCTGCTTCATTTACTTGGAATGTTAGGTCTTGCTGTTATAGAACCACTAGGTTCTGGTAGTGCCAAATTGCTCTTGATGTTGTTGAATGTACTCTTACACTGCCATCTGCCCTTCTCTTCTTCTAATTGGTGCAGGAAGTTCTTGTGTCACTAGGGCTGCTAATCTTGCAGGGGATGTTTGGATGAAGGAGGATGAAGGGTTCAGTGGGTTTGAGTGGTAGAGTGGTGATGGAGGTGGGTCTTGTAGCTTATCTGTTGCTCTCATTGGTTAACTAATAAAGACAACTGCTTGGCCCTGATAGGACAGAAAATTAGGTAGGCACAGTAAACAGAACAAAATGCTGGGAAAAGGAAGCTGAGTCAGGAGTCACCACAATTCTCCCACTCCAGACAGACACAGGTTAAGATCTTCCCTGGTAAGCCACCTCATGGGCTACACGGATTATTAGAAATGGGTTAGATCAATATGTATGGGCTACCAATAAGAGGCTAGAAATAATGGGCAAAGTGGTGTTTAAATAAATACAGTTTCCATGCAATTATTTCGGGCATAAGCTAGCCATGCAGGAGCCAGGGGGGGGGGGGCAGGAACACAGCCCCACCACTCATATTACAACAGAGTGGTAGTTATAGATTACAGTAAACAATGGGTGGGGATGGTGGAGCAGCCTGCCAGCAGGACTCTTGCCTGCTGGCTGATTGTTGGGGCTGAAGTGGAAGGGAAAAGGCAAAAAATATTCCCTGGGGCCTAGGGCCTAGAGATTGGGGCAGTTTATCTGGGAGACTAGTTACTTGTTTTTTGTTCTAGTTCAGGCAGGTGGTTCTTATGTTTCAATGGGCTGCTGGTCTTTCAGGGAATGTTTGACCAGAGGAAGTTAAAGGTTTCAGTGGGTTGGGGTGGCAGTATGGGTCTTATAGGTCACAGGGTCCAATGGGTGGGAATAGTGGTTGAGCAGCCTCATGGTTCTGTTTTCAAATACACCTACAGAGAATCTTTCTCCAAAGCTTGTTGTCTAAAATCTTTACCTCTTAGTTGACCTTTATCTTCTCTTCATCTTTTATGTTTCCCTAACTAACTAGATAGATAGATAGATAGATAGATAGATAGATAGATAGATGGATATTTATATGAGACCAAAGAAAATAGATTATTTTTTCTTTAAATAAAATGAACACAAAACTGAGTAGGTCTCTTGCCAACCCTAAAATGGCTCCCTTAATTAAAATATATACTTCCCTGCTCCCATATCCATCCTTCCTTTATCCCAACAATCCCATTACCCCAAGATCCCCCCATCCTCTCCTCACTTTTCTCTCCCCATTTCCCCTTATCCCCATCCCACCCCACCCCCAAGTTCCTAATTTTTGCCCGGCAATCTTGTCCACTTCCAATATCCAGGAGGCTGACTATATGTTTTTCTTTGGGTTCATTTTCTTATTTAGCTTCTCTAGGAATACAAATTATAGGCTCAATGTCCTTTATTTGTGGCTAGAAACCAATTATGAGTGAGTACATCCCATGTTCATCATTTTGGGTCTGGGTTACCTCACTCAGGATAGTGTTTTCTATTTCCATCCATTTGCATGCAAAATTCAAGAGCCATTTTAGGGTTGGCAAGAGACTTGACTCTAGAGGGGCTCCCAAGTGTCCAAGGAGATGTCCCCAGCTTGTTCCTTGGGAAGCTGAGGAGAGGGAACCTGAAATGACCCTATCCTATAGCCATACTGATGAATATCTTGCATATCACCATAGAACCTTCATCTGGCAATGGATCGAGATAGAGACAGAGACCCACATTGGAGCACCGGACTGAGCTCCCAAGGTCCAAATGAGGAGCAGAAGGAGGGAGAACATGAACAAGGAAGTCAGGATTGCGAGGGGTGCACCCACCCACTGAGACAGTGGGGCTGATCTATTGGGAGCTCACCAAGGCCAGCTAGACTGAGACTGATAAAGCATGTGATCAAACCAGACTCTCTGAACATGGCAGACAATGAGAACTGATGATAAGCCAAAGACAATGGCACTGGATTTTGATCCTACTGCATGAACTGGCTTTGTGGGAGCCTAGCCTGTTTGGATGCTCACCTTCCTAGACCTGGATGGAGGGGGGAGGACCTTGGATTTCCCACAGGGCAGGGAACCCTGACTGCTCTTTGGACTGGAGAAGGAGGGGTAAAAGAGTGAGGGAGGAGGAAAGGAGTGGGGGGAGGGGGAGAGGAGTGGTAGGAGGGAGAGGGAAATGGGAGGCGAGGAGGAGACGGAAATATTTTTCAATAAAAAAAAGAAAAAAAACACTGAGTAGGGATAATACCCTATGACAAAACTTTCAAGAAATCCTTTCAAAGTATTATGAAATCTCAGAACACCAAGAAATTAGTTTCATAAAGGCGAGGAAATACAATGTTCATTCTTTCAACCAAGAGTATGGAATTTCTGCCAATTGCATACCTCGTTCTAGGTATCATTGACACCATAACAACTGTGATGGAAGTACTTTTTTGTGGAATAACGTAGCAGGAAGCAAGAGTTCATGCTTAAAAACAAATGAAACTAAGTTTCAACCAATTTCATGACTGCCAGCATGAGAGACTTTCCCAAGAAACTGAAAATTAAAGAAAAAAGGATTTTTGGCAGACAATAGGGAGACAGATTGTGGAGAGAGAAAACAAACAGAACAAACAGAAGTTTCAAATAAGCTCAAAGTGAATCTGCTGTGAATTCTCACATTGCTCCATCTCCATGAATTGAAAAGGTGAGCCTGAAAGAAAGTACACTCTGTTCCAATGGATATCATGTGAGGGACAGTTTCTGACATCCCAAAGCACAGAAAACTGGATTCAGAAAATAGATTTGAAAATTAGATAGTCAGAAATCGAACAACAGGAATTACCGTTAAATTTTTTTAAAATAGAATAGCAAAAGTTATTAAGTGCTTCTGCTGGTAGGCAGCCCCAATATTCACCCCTGTCCACTAGACCTTACAAGCTACAAGCACCATCTTACCCACAAACTCGCCTCTCCTCCTGCATCATCAGTGGAACTCTGAAACACAGCTTACTACAATAAAGAAAGGAATAAGAGGTGAGTGACTAGACAACCCAGCAGAATGTCACATTCTTTAGGCCATCCATAGTGGGGCAGAACCCCAGGCCTCTCCCCACCTGCCTCAGCTTATCTAGCCAGACAGAAGGAGAGTTTCCTGCTGAGAGGACCAAGAGAGAGAACCAAGAGAAGCTCTCTAAAGCAGAAGCTGTAACTGCACAGAGTGTACCAAAAGAGTAAGCCAAGAGAACAGACCAAAAGGGCAGGCTAAGAGAGACCTCAGTGGTTCCTTGAGACACTGACATTGACAGTACAGAAAAGACCAAGAAAAATTCACAAAGATGCAGATAACTACTACAAGGACTGGATCAATATTCAAAGTCACTGCCAGCATCAAACGAAGGAAGAGATGGGTAGGCACCGATGCAAGAATTCATCTAACAAGTTAAAAAGCAACATAGTGATACCAGAATCCAGTGGCCACACAATGGGAAGACTTGATCACCCTAACCTAGAAGAAGCAGCAGAAGAAAACGATTTTAAATATAACTTTATGAAGATGATGCAAACCTTTAAAGGGGACATTTAAAACACCCTTAAAGAAATGGATGAAAAGACAAAGGAAAAATGGAAGAAGTTAATAAATCCCTCTAAAAAACCCAAGAAAACCAAGAAAAAACAATCGAACAACTGAAAAAAAAATAGTTCTAAAATAGAGGCACTTAAAAAAAAACACAAACAGAGGGAATTCTAGATATGGGAAATCTGGGTAAACAAACAGGAACTACATAGACAAGTATAACCAACAGAATACAAGAGATGGAAAAATCTCAGGTGTTGAAGAGACAATAGAGGAAATAAACTTATTGGTCAAAGAAAACATTAAATCCAACAAATTCTTAACTCAAAACATCCAGGAAAACTGAGACACCATGCTTAACAAACCTAAGAATAATAGGAATAGAAGGAAAAGAACTCCAGCTCTAAGGCACAGAAAATATATTCAACAAAATCTTAGAAGAAAACTTTCCCAACCTAAAAAAGGATATCCATATACAAGAAGATTACAGAACATCAAATAGACTGGATCAAAAAAAATCACCTTGCCATATAATAATCAAATTGAAAAACATACAGAATAAATATTAAAGGCTGCAAAGAAAAAAGGTCAAGAAACATATAAAGGTAGACCTATCAGAATTACACCCAGCATCTCAATGGAAACAATGAAAGCCAGAAGGTCCTGGGCAGATGTGCTGCAGACACTAAGAGATCATGGATGCAAGCCCAGATTACCATACCTAGCAAAGTTTTCCTTTGCCATCGATGGGGAAAACAAGATATTCCATGAGAAAACCAGATTTAAACATTATGTACCCACAAACACCACCCTATAGAAAGTCCTAGAAGTAATATCCCAACCCAAGGAAGAAAACTGTACCCACAAAAACACCGTCAACATATAACCTCCTACCAGCAAACCCCAAACATGGGAAACAAACAAACGCTACCAATGAAAAATAACAGGAACTAACAGTAACTTGTCATTAAAATCTTTAAATATCAATGGACTCAATTCACCTATAAAAAGCCACAAGCTAAGAGAATGGGTTCAAAAACAGGATCCATCCTTTTGTTGTATACATGAAACACAACTCAACCTCAAAGACAGATATTACCTCACAGTAAAAGGTTGGGAAAATGTTTTCCAATCAAATGCACCTACAAAACAAGTGGGTATAGCTATCCCATCTACCAAAATAGATTTCAAACTGAAATCAATCAGAAGAAATGGAGAAAGACACTTTATACTCATAAGAGGAATAATCCATCAAGATGAAGTCTCAATCCTGAACATCTATGCCCCAATATAAGAGCACCCACATATTTAAAAGAAACATTACTGAAGCTTAAATAGCACATCAAACCCCACACACTAATAGTAGGAGATTTCAACACCCCACTCTCACCAATGGACAGGTCAATAAGACAGAAACTTAATAGAGAAATAAGAGAACTAACTGATATCATGACTCAAATAGATGTAACAGACAGCTACAGAACATTCCAGCCCAACAAAAAAGAATATACTTTCTTCTCAGAACCTCGGGGATCCTTCTCTAAAATTGACCACATACTTGGTAACAAATCCAGCCTCCACCGATACAAAAAACAATTGGAATAACCCCTTGTATCTTATCAGATCACCATGCCTTAAAGTTAGAATTTAACAACAACACTATTGTCAGAAAGCCTAAAAAATCAGGGATATTAGACTATGAACTATTGAACCACCCCTGGGTCAAGGAAGAAATAAAGAAATTAAAAACTTCCTTGAATTCAATGAAAAGGAAGACAAAATATAGCCAAACCTATAGAACACTATGAAAGTAGTTCTAAGATAATATTTCATAGCATTAATTGCCAACATAAAGAAAGTGGAGAAAGCTCACAATATTAAGTTAACAGCAAACCTGAAAGCTCTAGAAGAAAAAGAAGCAGACTCACCCAGGAAGAGTAGAAGACAGGAAATAATCAAAATGATGGCTGAAATCAATAAAATAGAAACAAAGAAAGCAATACAAAGAATCAATGAAACAAAGAGCTGGTTCCTCACGGAAGTCAACAGGATGGACAAATCCTTATCTAAACTAATCAAAAGGCAGAGAGAGAGATCATCCAAATCAACAAAATCAGAAATGGAAAGGGGGATATAACAAGAGAGACTGAGGAAATCCAAGGAATCATTAGGTCATAGTACAAAAACCTGTACTCCACAAAATTGGAAAACGTAAAAGAAATGGGCAATATTCTGGATAGATACCATATACTAAATTAAATCAAGACCAGGTGAAAAATTTAAATAAAAATATAAACTGCAAGGAAATAGAAGCTGTCACCAAAAGCCTCCCAACCAGAAAAAGCCCAGGGCCAGAAGGTTTTAGTGCATAGTTCTACCAGAACTTCCAAGAAGAGCTAATACCTATACTCCTAAAAGTGTTCCACATAATAGAAAGAGAAGGAACATTGCCAAACTCTTTTTATGAGGCTACAGTTGCCCTGATACCAAAACCACACAAAGACTCAACAAACAAAGAGAATTACAGACCAATATCACTCATGGACATAGATGCAAAAATACTCAATAAAATATCGACAAAACAAATTCAGGAATATATTTAAAAAGTCATCCACAATGATCAAGTTGGCTTCATCCCAGAAATTCAGGGATGGTTCAATATACACAAGTCTATCAATGTAATCCACCAAATAAATAAACAGAAAGAAAAAAAAACATATGATCATCTCATTAGATGCTGAAAAACCATTTGACAAAATCCAACACCCCTTCATAATAAAGGTTTTGGAGAGAGCAGGGATACAAGGAACATATTTTAACATAATAAAGACAAAACACAGAAAAGTCAACAGCCAACATCAAATTAAAAGGAGAGAAAAAGCAATTCCACTAAAATCAGAAACAAGACAAAGCTGTCCCCCTCTCTTCATATCTACTCAACATAGTTCTTGAAGTTCTGGCTATAGCAATGAGACAAAAAAAAAGAGATCAAGGGAATTTGGAATTAAAGAAGTCAAACTTTGTTATTTGTATATGATATGATAATATATATTATCATATATATATATATATATATATATATATATATATATGTAACCCTAAAAATTTTACCAGGGAACTCCTACATCTAAGTACATTCAGCAATGTGGCAGAATACAAGATCTACATAAAAAAATCGGTAGTTCTCCTATATACATATACAAATGATAAAAACGCCAAGAAAGAAATCTGAGAAACATTACCCTTCAAAATAGCCACAAATAACATAAATATCTTGGGATAACACTAACCAAAGAAGTGAAGGACCTATTCGATAAGAACTTTAAATCTTTGAAGAAAGAAATTGGAGAAGATATCAGAAAATGGGAAGATCTTGCATGTTCTTGGATAGATAAGATCAACATAGTAAAAATGACAATCCTACCAAAAGCAATCTGTATATTCATTGCAGTCCTCATCAAAATTCCAACACAACTCTGCAATGACCCTCTCTTCAACTGGACTCTAATGCTCAGCCTACTGCTTGGCTCTGTATCACTGCATCTGCTTTCATTAGTTACTGGATGAAGGTTCTATGATAACAGTTAGGGTAGTCACCAATCTGATTACAGGGCAAAGGCAGTTTAGATACCTTCTCCACTACTGCTAGAAGTCTTAGCCAAGGTCATTCTTATAGATTCCTGGGAATTTTTGTATTATCATGTTCTTCCCAATTCCATAATGGCTTCCTCTATCAAGATATAGCTTTTATTGCTATCCTTCTCCATACCTCCCCCAACTAGGCCATCTGGATCTTTCATGTTCCCATCCATATCCCCTCTCTTCTACCTACCCTCCCTCCTAGTTCATCCAGAGATATTAACTATTTCCCTTTCCCAGAGCCCTCTATACATGTCCCACTTAGGGTCCTCCTTTTTAACCAAGCTTCTCTAGGGTTGTGAATTGTAGCTTGGTTATCCTTTGCTTTGTGTCTAATATCCAATTATGAGTGACCATATACCATAATTTCTAAACATCTTTTATAAAAGTTGTTTCTCTTATTTATCAATCTCAAATCTTTTCTAATAGTAAACAATGATCATTTTATTTTGCTTTAAGGAAATTGACTAAATTCTTTCTAATTTGAGACTTCTGAAAACACCCAACCACATACAAACTCTACTCAATTCTTTGTTTGAGGATTTGTTCCTCTAAGTCTTGCTTAGAGTATCATTTGCTGCTATTTTATTTACTGAAATTTTATTTTTACCTTAAGACCAAGAGTGTGAATGTCCCATGATGCCAATGCTTTCATTTATTTCTCTGGTACTGACATTCTTCCTCTCTTTTTCTGTCTTGATCATAATAACTATATTCTCTTAAATCATTAAGCAAGGCTATTTTGTATAACTTTTTGTGACACGATGTCCTGAATCAGAATCCTGAGACTAATATCCCAGGTTTTACCATGAGTATTATTCTATGGCAATTTAGAAATGACACAGTCTTTACAGACTGATAATGACCAACTAAAAGGGAAATTCAGCACTCTGGAGAAGGATACAACCAATTCAAACATGACCCAGTCAATGACAGAGGGTGCGGTGATATTGTCTGAGAGAATTCATACTCTTGAATGTATCAATCAGACTTTGTTGAATGGTTATGATAGATTGACTGATAGATTGTCTCTCTAGGAAGATAATATGCATGCTATTAAAATTATGTCCAAGGAGGAGACATTATCTTTACTGGACAGACTTCACATCTTGGAATCCTCAATGAGGGCATTAGAACAGAACACTGGACAGGAGATTCAGATGTTGCAAAAGGCAGTGGTAAAAAGATTTGAAAAGATGGAGGAATTTATCAAATTTGATGAAAAGTACAAAGACAAAATGTAGCCTCATCGATACATACCAAACTCTAGGATAGCTTGCCCAGAGTTCTACCTACCTTTCCAGTGATCAGAAAGAGCATCTGGCACCAAACACTCTAAGGTAGTCAAAGAACATACATAGGAGCCCATACATATGACTGATTTAAAGGAAATAAAACAAGCAATTGTATCTTATAGAATACATTCACCCTTCATTAGGGAAATGGTTAAAATGTGTGCTTCAAGTAACAAGGCAATGCCACAAGTTTGGATTCAGTTAATCTCAGTGGTCCTAGAAAATGGACCTCAGTTGCTTTGAAAGTGTTATTTGAGAGAAGAATCAAAACTTTTACAGCAACAGCAAAAATCAAAAGGACTTGAGATTTCCCAAGGTCAAATTCTGGGCAAGGGACATTATTCTGATTCCCAGGATCAGGCTCTGTACATTGAACACACCTTGTCCCTATGTAGCACAGCAGTTTAAATGATTGGGACAGGATTCAGAAACTAGGTAAAAGGATTGAATCATATATTAGGATTAAACAGGGTCAGAGAGAACCCTTTAGTGACTTTTTACAAAGATTGATTTAGGCTGTACAAAGAGGAGTAACAGACCCTGAAACTATATGTGTACTGACTGAATCTTTGGCTTTTGAGAATGCCAATTTAAAATTAAAAAAAAAAAAAAGATCGTTGGGCCTTTAAAGGTCAGATCAGCACCAATGGATGAATGGATCTTGCATAGAATGAATGTTGAGACACTTGACTATAGTCCTGAAGCTTGGGTATGAGAGCAATGTCCAATGATATGAGGAGACATCAAAATACCAAATGTTTGTGCTACTGGGGTTATACATAGGAGATGGTCTCCTGTGCCCATGTGTTGCAGACTACTTCCCACTTTTTCTTCTATCAGGTTCAGTGTGGTCATATTTATATTGAGGTCTTTAATCCATTTGGACTTGAGTTTTGTGCATGGTGATAGATATGGATCTATTTTCATTTTCCAATAGGTTGATATCTAGTTATGCCAGTACCACTTGTTGAAGATGCTTTCTTTCTTCCACTGTATACTTTTAGCTCCCTTGTCAAAAATCAGGTGTTCATAGGTTTGTAGGCTAATATCTGGGTCTTCAATTTGATTCCATTTGTCAGCATCTCCGTTTTTATGCCAATACCAAGCTGTTTTCATTACTGTAGCTCTATAACAGACTTTGAAGTCAGGGATGGGGAGGGAAAAGGGGGAGTGGCAGAGTGGGAGAAGAATGGGAGGAGGGGAGGAAGTGTAAATTTTTTGAATGGAAAAATAAAATAAAAATAAGAAAAAAACAAATGTTTTAATTGTGGTAGAATAGGACATCCGAGAATTTTCTTCTATTATTTTGTTCAAATATTTTCTAAGCCAATGAGCTGGATTTCTTCTCCTTATTCTATTCCTAATTTTCTTAAGTTTAGTCTTGTCATAGTGCCCCAGATTTTCTGAGTGTTTTATGTCAGCAATATTTTATATTTAACATTTTATTTTACTGATGTATCTATTTCTTTTATTATATCTTTAATGCCTGAGACTCTGTCTTCCATCTCTTGTAGTTTCATATTGATTCTTGTGTCGATAGTTCCTGTTCTATTTTCTTATTTTTCATTTCCAGGATTCCCTCAGTTTCTATTTTTTTATTGCATCTGTTTCCATTTTCAAGTCTTGAAAAGTTTCAACTGCCTGTTTATTTTTTCTATGCTTTCTTTAGAGGGGTTATTCCTTTCCTCCGTAAGGACCTCTATCATATTCATAAAGTTGGTTTAAGGTTAGTTTTTGTGCTTTGGCTGTGTTTGAATATTCAGGGCTTGCTAAATTGGGATCTTGCAATTACAGATTTCCCTGGCTGTTGTTTATTGTGTTTTTACACTGGTGTCCAGGCACCTGGGTTTGGGGGTAATTATAGGACTAGGTGCCAATTTCTCAGTTTGCCCTTGTTAGATGGATGTTTGGGTCCTTGATTTCTGTTTCTTCTCTGACTTCCTGGCTAGAATGTCCTTTGGTTGAGTAGAGGGTCCCCATCAGAGTGGCTGATAGATTTACATAGCCAGGGTGGCCTCTGGTTGATCAGCGGGGTGTTTCCTGTGTTGGGGGCTGAATTTCTGTTGGCTGCTGTAGCCTCTGGTCCAGATGAGTTCCTCCAATGAAGTTGGGGTCAGTATATATTAAACAGAGATGGAAGAGTTGGAAATAGACAGTGTGGGTACTGAAGGAATGGTGGCAGCTGATGCATGGGGTTCTTACCTGGGCTTCTGGCTGCTGGCATGGTTCTAGTGGAGCAGGGGCCTTCAACTACTGAAGATGGATGCTATAAAGTAATCCTGCACTAGCTCAGAATTATGTATATTTTTTTATTATTATTTAGAGGTAGACTCACTACCTCTGCAAGAACAGGAACCGAATCCAGCAGCAGAGAGAATAAACACAAGGTTTATGGCTGCATTTATAGTATAAAATACCATGCCCAAGTGGACTGGTATATTAAAGGCTATTGGCTGAAAGAGTTCCCACAGTACCTCCCCATTTTGTCTAAATAAGACAGTTCTAAGCCTAATGCAAAACTGCATACAATAAGAACAAATATATTTTGTAGTAGAGACTGCTTGTTCTCTACCAGCCACCTAGAGCCAAAATAATCACGCAGAAACTGTATTAATTACAACACTGCTTGGCTAATATCTTAAGCATATTTATAGCTAGCTCTTATATCTTAAATTAAGCCATATGTATGCATCACCACAAGGTTGTGGCCTACCAGCAAGGTTTCAGCGGGCTCCAGCAGGCTCCAGTGGGCTCCAGCGGGCATCTTTCTTTTTCAGCAGCTACATGGTGTCTCTTTGACTTCACCTACTCTTTTTCTATAGGTCTACTCCAGCCTGGTTATATTCTTTCCTTCTAAAGGTTGAAGCAGCTTCTTTATTCATTAACCAATAAAAACAACACATATACAGAAGGATTTCCACTCCATTTATTATATCCTTCTGGAGTCTTTGGCGAAGCTGAAGAAAGACAGTTTTATAATTATAAAAGATAGATAAGATATAATACTTTAGACTCACAAAGATAGAATAGATGATTGAGTATTTTCCATAATTAGACAAATTTAAATGGACTAAATATGTGTGTGTGTGTGTGTGTGTGTGTGTGTGTGTGAAGGATATTTATTAAAATAGTTTACAAGTTGTGGTTCAGCTAGTCCAATAATAACTACCTACTAATGGAATGTCCAAGAAACCAGTAGATGCTCATTCCAGGAAGCTGTATATCTTATATGATCTTCAGTATATGCTGGAATTTCAAAGAACTAGTTCTAATGCCAGTGAAGGGGATGTTCTTGCTAGCAAGAGTGAGGGCAAAAAGGCAAAAGAGAAAGAGCAAGCTTCCTTCTTCTTTTTCTTTTGTATAGGTCACCAGCAGAAAGTGTGTGACCCAGATTAAAGGGGTATCTTCCCATTTCAAAAGATCCGAAATAAAAGTGGATCTTCCAACTTCAAAACATTTAATTAAGAAAAAAAAATACTCACAGGCATACCCCACTAATTGGATTTTAGTTAATTACAGATATAATCATGTTGACAACCAAAAATAGTTATCATATCAATCTATCTGCTCCATGGTCCTCCTTACAAATTCCCACAGTCCTTGCTACATAGCTTCTGGTCAAAAAACCAACATAAAGAAGCTTGACATAAATTATGTATATCTCTTTCCCTTTCACCTTTAACAATTGCTTGCCCTTTGAAACTTTAGTCTCCTTAGTTAGTCCCTTGTAACTTATAGACTAAAAGTTAAACATTTCAAGCTCTGTCCAAGTCTTTCTTGATCTGTTCCCCACACTTCTTTCTCAGTCTCATTACCACATAACTTTATACATAAGCTATGACAAGACCTTAATTCATTCTCCCTGGAACACTATCTAATTGA